>NC_141304.1:8523615-8793615 GCF_037954325.1 Fistularia commersonii
CATAGCTTTTGATAAAGTGGTTAGTTTATTTTAGATAAACCTGGCCATCAAATAAACTCAAGGGGTTTCTGCTATTCAAGCCAGAAGTCCTTGTCTATTACTGTCTTAACATTTGTCATGCAGGTGTGCTTTTGCATTCTTCTCTCTCTGTCCAGAGTTGTCACTTAGTTGTGAAAAATTTCACCCATGGATGTTTTCATAGCTCTTTTACATGGCTGTAGAGATCATTTGGTAGGCTGGCTGTCAGTCACACACAGAGATAGATGACCTGCTTTACATCTTGGCCTTAGTTACCCTTTGCTTCAAGCACTTTACTTCTAGAACAGGGCACCAAGATATCAAAACTATCTTGCAAACCTAATTTGAGTAATTATTTTCATACTTCATATTTCTTATTTAAATCTGTACCATTTTATTTATTTTGGAGGTCTGATTTTATTTATTTATTGATTGACTCATCTTAAGTGTGTCCAAATTCACTTTGCTTCTGTGCCCCAATATAACTTGCGTGCTGACAAATGTGGCTCACCACTATTTTTCTGACAAACATTGACTAATTAAAGAAAATTGCAAGAAATAATTGAGAAAATATAGTTTCATTTTCCTAAAATTTCTCTGCTACGTACTGTAGGTGTTACTATATACATCTACCTTTTCCTTCATTGATCCACCATTTGAACTAAGCTGCAGATACATTGTTGACTGCAAGGTACATAATTGTAAAAAGGAAATTAAATATTTAACTGTATTAAAGATGCACGCATGACTTAAAACAAATTATCTTTTAAACCTCTGCAATAAAACAATTCACCCTTCATCATGTGGAGACTGATAAGATGCTCCTGATATGTTTCCAGGAACACAGAGCCCTGGTTTTATAGTGGCTGTTCTATCTTTGGACAGCAAAGTCGGCATGTCACAACAGCAGTGTGAAGGCTGACACGAGAAAACAAACATGAGAGAAATGTTGAAACCTGTTGAAATCAAACTTACTCCCAGGTGAGATATTAGCCCATGGAACACTGACAGCCTGAGTCGTGCATGTTTTATTAGTTTGACTGGTTGTT
Source organism: Fistularia commersonii (assembly GCF_037954325.1). Classification (NCBI taxonomy): domain Eukaryota; kingdom Metazoa; phylum Chordata; class Actinopteri; order Syngnathiformes; family Fistulariidae; genus Fistularia; species Fistularia commersonii. The sequence continues at coordinate 8,524,683 of NC_141304.1, forward strand.
CAAGTAGATGCAGTGGCAAATTCTGAAATGTTGTACGCTTTTATGGGTCCCAAGCTGGTGTGAGTCACAGAAATTTCACAAGGGGATATCGATTGTATGGAAGCCTTGGGAGCTCCAGACTTATTCTATATGTGGTCAGTTAGATTGTCTTCCTGCCAACAAAAACAGCTTGCTTTATAACCGGATATATATGTGTGTGTGTGTGTGTGTGTGTGTGTGTGTCTGTGTGTGTGTGTGTGTGTGTGTGTGTGTGTGTGTGTGTGTGTGTGTGAGTGCGTGCGTGTGTGTGTGTGTGTTTTCTTGATCTGCTGTTTTGAATTGAATCTTGAACGTTATAATCACTATTATATAATCATCACCTAAGAAGTTGCAATTCAGCATGAAGTAAATTTTTAAAAATAAATTCTCTTTGAGCCCTTCAAATGCTAGATGGTAAATTTTGAACGTAAGTCTCACATTTCCTATGTATACTAATAGTTTACTGACACATCAGCGATCCGTTATTGTGATGATCCTGAAAGGATTGGGTCAGATAAAGGTTTAGAGCAAAGATTCATGATTTAGGCACCTTTGTTAAAGTTTAAATGATGGTGATTTTTACAACAATGCCATTGGTCCCTGGCAACTCGTAGCAATATTGTTCAAAGCAGCAAACCTCTATTCCCAGTTGGCAGTTCCTGGTTTTATCCAGACTTTTTTAACTATATATACAATAAACATTCTCTGGTTTCGGAAACGCCAGCCATAATAGACAACTAATACAGATAAAGATCATGATAGAATGCGGACCCTACTGAAGAGACAGACATGTTTGAAGCCTCTGGAAGTCTGGAATGTGACAACCATTGAGTCATGCCCCTCTAGGCCTGCGGTTAACAGTAGTATTTTTGTGTTCACATCCGCTTCGTATTGTGTCTTGACAATTGTTGTGCTAGGTGCTTTTTTTTTTTAAAGCGTGTTCTGTAGGTGAATGGGGGGTCGCTCATGTCTGCCACGCTCTTATGGACATGTGTGTCTGCTACGGACACACATTCTATAGAATGTCAGCAAATGCAGACACATTTGGGAGCATTTATATGTTGATCTCCTCTGAATGGCTTTGACATTTGAAAGCATCATCAACATAATAAAAACACTGTCACTTTTCCTCTCTGCTCTCTTTTACCCCCTCTTCTCAGTGCCTTTTTTTTTCTTCCACTTTACTTTTCATTGTCTTTATATTTACCTTTCACTCATCGCACTAAATCCATGTTTCTTGGCGGTTATTTTTCTGTTCATGTTCTCTCAAACTAATATTTTTCTTTTATCACAGTATCCTCCATTCTTTATTTTCATTTCAGTTTCCAATATATTTAGTTCCTTCCTTCCTTCCTTCCTTCCTTCCTTCCTTCCTTCCTTCCTTCCTTCCTTCCTTCTTTCTGTCTTCATCAATTTCATTGAAAATTATTTTTTACATCATTATATTATAATTACCATTATTATCATTTCCATTATTATTTTTATTAGTCATTTCTCTTCATTATGTCATTTATTTATTATCTATTTATCTTCTCACCTGCTTCTGTCCATCCACTCTTTCTTTCCTTCCTTTTTTCAACCTGTAATCCTTATTTGTTTTCCATCCTTATTGATTGATGCTTTCCGTTTGATATTCCACAATTTTTTTTTTCTCTCTCTCTCCTTATCTCTAAGCTATTATTATTTTTGAATTTCAGTATGAGAGAGAATTTTGACAGTACTTAATATCAACATCTTTCCTCTCTTCTGCACTTGCGTCTCCCTAAATGATTACATGAATCAAGGAACAAAAGACGGACACTGAGGCTCTACGCACACACTTACATAGTCCCGCCTCTGTTGCTAGGTAACTGTTGCCTCTTACTATACAGCCCCTTCAACCAATTACTTGGACAAAATGTCTCTGAAGGCGGAGCCTCTCTTTGCTCCACCGTGGAAGGAAGTGACTCCTGCTCAACAGTGACATCATTTCCCCCTGCTGTTTTATTTCATAAACACACTGGCACACAAGCACACGAGTGCGTGCACACACACACACACACACACACACACACACACACACACTCACACACACACACCATGATCACTTGGTATACATCCAAGAGAGGCAAATAAGGAATACTTTGAGTCCTATATGATTTGTTTGAATAGATATGGAGATAAATGGCTGATGATATTTAGAACATCATTTTATACATATTGGCATGTGAGGCTCTGAATTCTGATCTACTGCTTTTAATCAGATGGTTGAAGAACTGGACCTAGATTTGTATTATTCACATCTGACAGGATTTAATAAAATTAGATCTCATTAGTAGGGTAAGCAGTAATGTAATAAAGCAAATGAAGTCTAGACCAACATGGGTGTTTACGCTGTTTAATATGTGCGTGCACAACAGGTTTGCATGGAAGATATGCCTTGTTTTTTTTTGAACACTTAAATTGATTAACTCCACTAAGTCCAATACCTTAATCCCACAACAGACACACACACACACACACACACACACACACACACACACACACACACACACACACACACACAAACAAAGTAAAAATAAATAAAGAAAGAAGTACATACAACATTTCAAAGATAGAGGTGGATAGTGAGGTTTATCTATTTCTTTGTAATTTTTTTAAAATATTTATCAATTTTTATCCTTGGACTAAAAAGATGTCACCCTTCCCAGTGGAAACAATCTGCATAAATATGTAGTTACAGCAAAAATAGTGTGTATTTACCATTCCATATCACTGTCATCCTCGTGGAGTGTCTTGATATGGATTTCCATTATACATGTACAAGTTTGAGATACTGATACTTGACGATGGGAGATTAAATGTATCCACCATGTTACACTCACTCACTAGAAATCAGTTCTAATAACATAAGTTTGATGATTCCTAGTGCACTGAAGACATATAGTTTTCTTTGTCTTCACACATTTTATTCAGAAGAATTTTGATTATGTGTACCTTTGATTGAAAAGTATCTGTGGCTTCCCTTTATTAACAGGAAAAAACACAAGTAGCACTGTTTTATTCTCAAACTATAATTAAACTATGATCAGGCATGAATGGGCAGGGGATCACAATAATGACAAATGTTATTTTTATTGTGTGTGTGTGTTGGTTTGGGGGTTTAGAGTTTACAGGTAAATTATTAATGTCTATCTTCTGATCCTGTGTCCCCCTTGTGGTGACTTAGCTGAAAGAAAATGTTTTGAAACTGAAATGACACCAGATAAGATGCTTTTTTCTTATTTCAAACTGGAGAGTTTCTTTAAAGGGTGCTCATAAAAGATATCAATGTGTGGCAGGTTTATAGATGTTTTAATCCTACATGGTGAAATCATCAAGTGCCTGTTTTATGTTGGCAGTTAACCGTTACCTGTCTTTTGCCTAGCATCCATCCCACATTGAGCTCCAGTATTATTAACAAATGTTAATATTCCCCTCAACCGCCCTTCTTCATTGTCTCTTACCTCCAATCTTTGACCCCACACCCTTTATCCTTCCTCTGTGAGATCTGGTGACCCATCCCCCCCAACATATCCTGACATGGTAGAGTAAAATAGGTACAGTAATGATTTTCACCACTTTTTTGTCTCTTTTCTATGTTTAGATTGTGCAAGCATGCATTATTGCATCACTTCTATTGAACTGCATGTCACAATTTACCATTCGTGGGCATTTGAAATTATTGCAAATGCAACAAAATGATCAAGTTTTGATTTGCATGATATTTGAATTTCAGAGCCATGTAAGTGACCTTAAAAGGTGATCATGTGTAATTTGCAAGCACCATTGAATCAGTGTAACATAGGTTTTGGGAAATGAATTGGGAGTTTGCATGCTGGTTTTATTCAAGGACAATTCCATCTCATTTAGAATTTAAACACGATATGACATGATAATCAGATGAACTGAAAAAGCAGATGAAAATAAAAGGATAAATAAATGAATAATGTTGCCTCCCAAAAAAATGGGACATAATAATTCTAAGAATTGACTGCTTGTTCATTGGCTTATAGCATTGTCAGAGGGGAGGGCAGGGGATTTAAACACCAAATAAAAAAAAAAACAAAACAATGGAATTGCCCTTCTCTTGACCATATCTCTCTAATATTAAGAGTAATTGAATTCTATGTTTTGGATGCATGAATATGAGATGCTAACAATGGTGATGATATTTTGACAACCAGTAAAAATCATGCTTATATCAAATGCTTAATGTATTTCTTTTGTTTTTCATCCGCAGGTTTGGTTGGAGAAGGAAGAGGAGGAAGAGGAGGAGGCTGAAGGTGAAGAGTTCAAAGCCCCTGTTGTATTTTGCATGCAGGCAGAGCACGCTGGCACCAGGACATACTTCTTCAGCACAGACAGCGATGAGGAGCAAAAGGAGTGGATTACAGTTATGAGCCAGGCATCGGAGGTCAAAGTCACACCATTGCAGAGGTGCTATACACATACACACAGACACACACATAGTATGTGCTTATAATAATGTAAAAATGTAAAACAATCCATCAAAAACCCTTGTGTTATGTAGTAGTGGCCATTTCAATCAGCGTCAGTTATACTTTAGCTCTATCTTGTGGCAGTACTATGAAACTGCAATGGTCACTCTTTTTTTTTTTTTTTTTTTTTTTTTTTTTTTTTTTTTTTGTTAATTATCAGTTACAATTAATAATTTTAAACATGGGTTATTGACAACTTCCCTTTAAAACTTCCCATAACCTTGCCATTTACTTGAAGAGAAAAGCATGCTTTAGCTGCTGCATCGCTCACACTGGAATATCAGTGCCAGTTTTCTGGAGGGAATGTAAAACAACACAATTACAGAATACCTTCAAATTGGTGTTTGGATCACACACACAACAATAGGCAGTCAGGCAACCACTTCTTAAATTGAGTTTAATGTGAAAAAGTAATCCCAAGTAAAAGATATAAAAGAAAAATAAAAGAAGACATTTAAACATGTAGTATACACACAGTCAGGCCTGAAGCAATTCATACCCCAGGGGTATGAATAATTTCGGACTTGACTGTATGTGTATATGCATATGTCTGTGTGCATGTACTCTATATATGATCAGTTTGTGTAGATTTTTAAGTGACTTTTACAAAAATACTTTTTGCTTCTGGTTACAGTATATGTATGTTTTGGTAACTTAATTAGGGGATTATGAAAACCCTTGTTTTGGTAAGTGACAATTGGTTACCAGGTTGCAAATAAAGTCTGACACATTAACTTAATCAGGAACCAGTTACATGTGATCTTTATTATACATTCCAACCCTGCTCTGAAAGGAAGCAATAACTAGAAAAGAATGTCAATAAAAGGATTTGGTGTTTTGACCTTGTTGCTATGATTTACGATTATGAGGCAGACAGACAAGATATATGGTTGATCCCATGGGGGCCTTCGTAATGACTGTGGTTGGGTAAGCTGAGGTGTGAAACAAGAACCCCCAATGGGAAGCAGGGAGGAGGTGTTGTAACTTTCAAGGAGACACTTAACATATAGCAAACAGCTTGTTAGGTGGATTTAGTGGCAGTGGAATTTTGACTTAAAACGATTGTGACTTGGTGGGAAAGAATCAGGCATTTGTCAGGCATTTCATTGAGCACATACATTCATAAGAACTGTCAAGAAATACATCAGAATCAAGATTAGAATCGGAAAATCTATTGAGCCATGGTGGAGTGCGGGACCAGACAGTACAGACAGGAGGACATTGTCGTTGGCGTACTTCACCAGGTGGCAGACCTGTTGAATGGACCTGCTTACCGTGGAGGAAGAAGAGCAGGGAGACAGGATGCCGCTTTGCAGTGAGCTGATGGAGGGTATCAGAGAGGACGTCGTTCACCAGAACTCTCTAGGAATTGTTGGTGAGGAAGCTGATGATCCACTGGATGAGCCGGTGGTTTAGGTGGAAACAGGTCATCAGCTTCTGCACCAGTATGTAAGAGTGCAGTGCAGGGTGTTAAAACAGAGGAGAAGTTGGCAAAAAGGAGCCTGGTTGTGTTGTGGGGGGTTTCCAGGTGTCTGTATAGAATCAGTGAGGAAGATCTTGGCATCATCCACCCCTCTATGTGCCCAATAGGCGAATTGGAGAGGATCAACTGGAGGTTCAGTTACTCTGGTGATAGGAGTTGTTACAATTCTCTCCAAGGCCATCACCAGAGAGGTGAGGGCCGCTGTCCTGAGGTCATTCAAGGCCTTAGGGGTCCCCGCTTTTTGGGATGGGAATCACTGTTGAGTGTTTCCACATCTGGGTTACTGTGCTGCAGGACAGGGAGTTATGAAAAAGGAAATGGGAAACTCCCCCCAGCTGCTCAGCACAAAGCTTGAGAATACGTCCACAGACCCTGTCTGGACCAGGCACTGTAGAGACCCTAGTTTTCCCAAGGGCTCTCATCCCCTCCTCAGAGTCGAAGACCAGGGCAGGGCAGTCTGGTCTGAGAGTGGAGACTAAGGTCTCTTTCTGGGACTCTCAAAGCGGATGAAGAAGGAGTTCAGGTCATTGAGGAGTGATGTAGGGTTACTCCCTTGGATTTGAATGGGTGAACGACTGGGGGAGGCAGTGTTCACTGGGGGAAGCGGTGTTCACCAAGGCCATATTTTTGATCGGCTGCCAAGCTGAACAGAGTCCCATTGTGCAAAGGTTTGCGCCACCTTGTTTTTATAACTCAACTTGGCAGTTCTTGTGGCTTGTTTGACCTCCTTATTTACCTCCTTCTTCTCAGCCTCAGTTGGTAAAGAAGTTTTTTTTTCTTATTGATAATCTTTTTTAGTTCTTTGGTCATCCAGGGTTTGATTTGAACAAAGAACTAGAAATATTATTTTTTTTTTCTGCCTTTTTTCAGCCTTGAACCATCCGTGTAGATTCTCTGGCTCAAGTACATCTTTGGATAACAGTCTTAGGGTTAATAGTGTGATTACTTCGATTTTCTTCCACAGACCAAATTGTTGTTTGATTGCTTTTTAAGACCCTTAACAGAGAAATATGTTGTTGCATTAAAAATTACTTTCTTACTACCTTGTGTATATCTGAACATGTTCTGCTAATTGTTTTCAGTATTCTGTTGGGTTGATGTAATATGAATGTTTTAAGATCCTCCGCTGTACCTCACTTTTTATGCTTCATTTACAATCTCTCTTTATATCATCTTTTCATCGATCTTTATTTGGGGGCATACCCATTTAAATCAATTATGCAATGAATTAGACTCACAATATCGGTCAGGTTAGAACGGCTAATTTAAGAGAAAATGCTACACATTATTTACTGGATATACATATTCTACCTAAATGATCATAAAAATGATCTCATTAAAGAGAAATAGTAAATTTGAGCTGGGAACTATTACATTACCCTCCATTCACTGTTATTGTACTGATTTTCTTTCTCTAAACTTCACAGAAAAAACTCGGAAACTATGGCCCATTTGAACCATAACATGGTGACAAAAGCACCTGACCCACAAACAGAGCAGCACCCACAGACACCTTCACGCATTGAAGGTGGTAGTGACATGTCCACCCATTTCAAGACAAATGGAGTGGAAGTAAATGAAACGCCTTCGCCGTCCACTCTCTGCTCTGATCAGGACTTACAAAGAAAGGAAGTGAGACAAATAGAGGGTGGAGGCAAAGGTGAAGATGAAGGTGGAGGACTTGCTCCTGGCCGTGAAGGTCCCTCTGAGCACCAGCCAAATGGCTGGGGTAACTATGGATCTCACAATGCTGCCCACCAAAACAGTAAACCCCATCCAGCTAGGAGTCACAGCAGTAATCGTGGCCCACAGGGATATACAGAAGGTGGTCTTGGGACACAACACAACTCCAAGGAGCAGCAAGAGAATGTGGTACTGAGGAGGGGCTTTGTGCCCAGGACAGCCCCTGAGAGGGTGGCCCAGAGAAAGAGTTCCATGGCCCAGCTACAGCAATGGGTCAACCAACGACGAGGCATGGCCTCTCAAGAGGACATCAACAGGTATCCAACCATAGAGATTGTGTCTTTTTACATTTATATTTTACTTGTTGTTCAGAGGCCATGGAATCTAGATGGTGCAAATATCCTGCAAACCTCTGCAACGCCATTATCCATTATCCTTAAATCATCATACATAAGGATTTGAGCATTACTTTATCATTGTTGTTGTTGTTGTTGTTGTTGTTGTTGTTGTTGTCGTCGTCGTCGTCGTCGTCGTCGTCGTCGTCGTCATCGACATCATCGTCATCATCATCATTATTTTTTTTTATTGTTGTTGTTGTTATCAGTCATAGGATCATTATTATTATTGTGTTGGATTTAATGAAAATCCAGTTAACAGTAAATTCAATTATCCATTACATTCCATAAACCATAAGTGATGGTTTGGTCAAAATAGCAATGCATGCAAAACTTCTGTAGAAGTTATATATATTAAATAGGTATGTTTCAATGTGAAAATCCTTAATAGCAGGTGTTGATTCCATGTTAGGTTCACCATATTTGTCAAGTGCAAAGCATCATGCAATACACTGTCAAAGTTGCCTCTTACCAAAAATTGCAGACACAGGCATTTTGGCTACAATATGTGCAAAGTTTTTAGACATGTAAATCAAATCATCATGAATTTCACTAATTGACTCCCTCGTATGTGTACTGAAGCACATCTTTTAACCTGAATGCAGAAACAACCAAATCCGTATTTCTAAATGTGTACGTGAATCTAGCCCTGCCCTGTCCTTCCTTTTATAGATGGCTTTATCAGAGGAACTGACTATCTGCTTTGCAAGTCAATATCTACAAAAGCATTTTCACTTTATTCTCTTTTTATAGTCCGTCTCGCTACTACCCACTAAACCCTGGGGTACCACCCGACTACTATGGCTACCCTGGCCCACAGTATGTGGAGGAGTACCCACTCTACCCACCAGGGATTCGACCTGATAGTATCTGCTCTGTCTCTGCTGTTGGGGGATATGACCGCCGCTGGACTGTGGAGGAAAAGCGTCGTTCGCTGAGGGATGGACCCCATCAGTTATATGGCCCTCCAAACCCGAGGGACTCTTGGGGACCACAGTACTATGGAATGGAAACATCCATGAGACGTCTTTCCATACAGCCACGCTCCCGATCTGTTCCTAGGTCTCCATCCCTGTCCTCGGGGGGGCCTTATTCACCAGTACCACCCAACTTTGTCTCACCGGCTCGATCACCATCAACACGCTTTGACCGATATGGGAGGATGAGGGATGACATGATCTACGCCGACCCCTCTGTCTACAGTCTGAGGAGATCTGTCAGCTCACCAAAGGTACAGTGTACACATGTGTGTTTTTGTGTGTGTATCCTCGGTTACAAAAGGTTGTTGTCATATCAAATGGAAAAAATGGTTTTAGACGCTCATTACCAGTCCAACAATATAGGTTAAAAGATAGTAATGAACAAATGAGAGACTGACTTTATAATCATATTCATTCATGGGACTCCACATTAACAGCCTCCCTTTCATTCTGCTTCCGTCTTCCCTTCCCTCTTTCCCTGGTACTCCCTTCCCCTCTTCAGTATGACTACCCTGGTGATAGGAGGTCATTAAGCCAAGGATTATACCACTACAACTACCCCGTATCCCCCTCCATCCACAGTAAAATGGTATGTGTGGCTAATGTAGTGTAAAGCCTAACTGTTCAGTGGTTAACACAGTCAGACACAGTCATGGAAACGGAGATGTCTGTTACTGCAGTGCTTTGTGTAGCAGTGATCTTGGGTTCATCTGCATATTGTTCCTTTGTCCTGATCCACTACACCTCAGTTTCTGTTGAGACATTTTCTCCTGATTTCTCCCACTTACCCTGCTGTCTATCACACCACAGAGCCACTGTCTTGTGCCTATGTCCGTATGTGTATGTGTGTAGGTTTATAATTCAAAGAATCAGGTAGATATAAGCATCAGTCACTTTACTTGTGGCCAGTTAAATCTGTATAAAGTTCAGTAAAATAAAGTGCAATTCAATGAATAAGTACCTGAGTTAATTGGGTAAACCTGGTCGATCCGGCAGTGTTATGCAATTAAATTTGAGGTGAATAGTTCAAGCTTAGCTTGTTTACCACACAAATTGGAAAAATTAAAATATATAAAAAAAAATTAAAAAAAATGTTTGTAAAATGAGTTTTGATCAAAATCAGTATGCAACATTAAAGTGTCTGTCAAGGGATCCTCCTGTGCAGTTATTAATCTCTGTACATTCCTTCGAAAGCATGTGTTTTCATCACTGACATGCTAAGACTGTTATTATTAGGGCCTAATGATGTCATGGAAAGGATCCCCACAGAGACAGATGATTGCTGTAACTATTAACATCTTTCATCAAAAGTAAATGTGCCAGTGACAACTCCTTACTTATGCACTGTGTTACTGAGTGATCGATGGCCTGCTTTGCTTTTGTTTGGTGGGCTATATTACAGATGAACACATTAACTGAAGCTTGAGACATAATATCCACTTGACCAGAAAAAGTGTTTCACTCCTGCACCAGCCTTTTCTTTTCAATGCAGGGTTTATTCTATCCAGGCTATAGTGTTCCAGGGTGTAATCATCATCAAATTATGGTCTTCAAGATCTATTTATTTATTTAACCGCCATGACCCCAAAATGAATTGCTTTGTACACTTAAAATTCATAAATGCCATTTTTTTCTTTATATGTATTTACTTTTTCTATTTCAATTAAGCTCTTTTGAATGAGTATGCTCAGAAGTTGGTTGTAGCAGTTAGAGCCAACTCAAATAACTTAGTTTTATCTGATGAACTCTGTAGACTATGACATTTTGCCTTTGTTATGAACTTTGGATCTTTTTGTAGTAGTACCTTATAGTTCTTGCTCAATACTGAAGTTACATGTCCTTTATCTCAATACTTTTGACCGAACTAGGGCATAGGGAACACCAGCATTACCTAAAATGTGGCTTAATAAATAATAATAATAATGATACAGGCTTTAGCTTCAAAAAAATTAGCCTGTGTAATTCAAATATTTTTCTTCACTGCATTTACTTTATTCTTAACTATCTTGCAAGTGTATTAAGTGTCTCAATCAAGCACAGCATAAAGAATAGCCATGTGGTCTGACAATACAACTGCATCAATGAAAATTAATTGTGTAATTCCAAACTATCTATGTGCCAGACCTTTATGACTGTCTCTTAAGCATAAAAAGACCAGAGGAAAGAGAGTGAAGGAATTAATCAATGTTTCTGGTCAGTTTCAAAGGTGAAACCAAGCATTTAGTCTTAAACATAGATTTAGATTTAGATTTGCTGCTAGCAAAAAAAATTACCTGTACTGAATATTCACAGTGACCATAAATGAAATCCAGTTACTCACTCCAAAATACTAACTCCACCATCTCTCAATGCAGGATAAAATGTAATAAGGTTTCATGATCAGTTCCAATTTGCACATAAAAATATAAATGAGAGTCAGTGAGGTCTTTTTTTTTCCACCAGCATGTTTCAAAAAAAGTCAGCAGCCAGCTCTGAAATTTCAGACAAAATTCAGTAGTCTTTCACCACCTGCAGAATAGTCAGCTGCACTTTCAGGCAGCATATCAACCTCATATTTTTACTTTTTTTTAACAAGTGCGACAAATCATCAGAACATTATCTATGTCTTGGCTGTAGATGATTTCCCAAACTCCAGCTCAATCTGCTTGACCACTGGCCAAAGTGAGTGACTTGACCAGTCGTGGCCATTCAAGCACATCACAACACAGACTGCTAGCATTTTTTGCAGTATTCTGGCAGTACCTTTCTTTTTTTGGATGGACAGTTGTGCTTAAGAGTCAAAATATCATTTGCTGGGGGAGGGGAGGGGGGTAGTTGGCAGGGAAATAATTTAAAAGAAAGTCAAATAGTTGTCCAGATAATTTCCCTGCAATAAAATTACTCAAACTAGGGACTTATAAAAACACGAGATCTCTCTTCGGAATATTATTGAAGGTGTTTGTGGCCAAAAATGAACATCTGGAGATCCTAGTTCTCAATACAATTGGCTTCTTGATTGGGATGCTTTGCTTTGATTCTGTCTTATCTGGAATCCTTCTGTCTGTACTGCGTCTGTCTGCGTGATCTCCATGTGTGCTGTTGCTTCGGTTTTTGTCTCAGGATGATGTATTAGACCTCCAGCTCCAGCGCAACCTGGAGTACCTAGACCAACAGGTAGGAGGATCCACACACAGCATTGTTTGCCACTGCAGAATTAATGTCTCGGTCAAAAATAATCACTCAGGCCTTCTGTTTCCGTCTGTATATCAGCCGTTAACATATTTTTCCAACTACAGTTTGAGTATAGTTCCACTTATCCGTATAAGGTTTTTGTCAGGTTTCTGTAATCTGAGTTGATTCTTCAGGTTTTCGATGGAAGCCAGCTTATTGGTATGGTTACCCGAAGGGTGGAGCGGTCATCCTCAGCAGCAAAGCTCTGTGTACAAGTAAGAGAGGTGAAAGGACAGCAGGGAGGCAGGCTTCAGCGAGCAGCACTGCTTCATCAGTGGGTCACCTGGCAGTCGACCTTTTGCTACTAACTTGTTTTTAAGTCTACTGAAGGAACTTTGCAGCCAGAAATGGCTAGTTCTTTTTTTTTTTTTTTTTAAAGTTTAGTATTTTACACAGACCTCGATGAAGGCCTGTAAACAGGATAAAACCACAGGAGACAATCCACTCTTTCCCAAGCCTGCCTCTCTTTTCTACTGTTGTCGTCTTGTCTGCATGCTGTGTATTCTTCACAATTTCACTCTTTCTGTTTGCCTGCTTCAGCTCAAATTTCTGTGGCTTGGTAGTCATACATTGTTTTTATACATATTACCATGTTTAACGGTGTCCAACCAAGCCTTTGTGAATCCACATACCATGTACATAATATATATCTATGGGCTTTTAAATATTATGGAATACAGACATAGACACACACACACATCATACTTTCATAAGTAATATCTTAGAGGCGAGCTCGCACACGCTAACAATTTAAGACACTTTCTGCCTGGTTGTTAAGTGATTATTCAAATGGCAGCACTGTAAATGTAGTCAGTATCATGACCCAGATTTGTCATTCCAGTTTTATCTTTCTTCTTCTTCCCCGACTAATCATTTGATAGCTGCAGACGTGAGTGTGCCCTCTGCTGGCAGAATGACAGCACAACACATTTTTTCTTGAAACTAATAAGAATAGAAATACAGTAAACAGAAATTAGTATAGAGACAGTTCACAAAATGAATAATTTTGTTGAATTTAACAACAGGCGGTTTTAAAAGCCCCAGCATTTTTTCAAATAAATTAATTGATGCATACATAAATACATATACCGTAGAATCACAGCCTCAATATTATTCCGATTCCAATTATGATTAAGGTTATGATGCCGATACCAATCACAATTATTATTATGGCAATGGAAGTTTTTTTTTTTTTTTTTTTTTTTTCAGTTTTGCTGTTGTAGTTGTTGTTTTCATCAAAGGTATTTTCCTATGTGGACATCTGAAAATGAATGCTTCTTCATGATTCTATTGGAGTCAAATGATCTTAGAAAGTCAGAAGGATCTGGATGGCTAAAAGAAATAGTAGTAGTTCATAAATATGTTTAGTAAATTAGTGATTGCATTTCGTAATTAATCCTTTGAAGATGGAAGGCCTTTACAGACTCCTAAGGAAAGGAATATCATGATCCACTTTCTTTGTTTCATTGTTTTGAGGGTTTGTGTTGCACCATTACGGGTCAGCTGCAGCTATTTAGTTGTTTTTATTTTGGCTTTTTCAGTAGTCAAGTCTTCAAAGGATAAATGCAAGGTTTTTCTGACACAAAACCCTTGTTTGATAATGTATTTTAAGTAATCTACGTGAGATTCTAAAAGTTAAAATTCCCAACTGTGGTTAAATTCTGGAATTAATTAAAGTAGTATAAAAAACAAAAAGAGATGTTTAGCTCATTCTAATGATTCCATTGCAATTAAATTAAGGATGTATTTTGTCTAATGTTTTTATCCACCACCCTTTTTTTTTTTTTTGAATCAGTGTTGAAGCTTTACAGGTGTAAAGTACACCTTGTAAGTTCTTGTGATGTTTGTAGAAATAATAACAATGTGAGGCAGGCGATCGTAAGCTATTAAAAGTAAAAAAGATTACACTGCAGAACTCGGAAATTTTAGAATAACACTGTCCGTATTGTAGGGTCCTTAAAAAGACTAAAGTGAACACATGAAAACAGTTCCAAAATCACTTTAATATAAAGAATATGTATATTTTGATTAAGGTATGTGACACAAACTGGATCTGTAAAATAATAATCATAATACATTTTATCTAAGGCACAAACACTCAAGGAAATATACTGTATCTGGTTAATATTAATGTTGTTTTTTTTTATTCATCTAACAATGTCCAGTATTTGAATTTATTCCACTTGATTTCTGGTAATAAAAATAGTATGATGCAGATGAAAAAATGAAGAATGAGGACTGTATAGCACACATTGAATCTACATTCCACAAAACAGGGATGAAATATCAGTGAGATAAGAAGATGTCTTTGTGTATTTGGGTAAATTTAACATATTTTAAGCGCATGGGATATACAGTGTTTTTTGATAACAAATTGATGTGTTATACACTGAAGATTTTTTGTCAACCTACAAACAACCTTCCACTACTTCCAGATGTGGGCACAGCAGTTTAAAAAAAAAAATTGCTGATATATTACATTTGATGAAATTATTAGAAAGAAAAAAATTACCGATTAGACGAGCACTGGAAAAAAAAATTACTAACAGCAACAACTGATTCGTGTTTGTTTAACTTAAATATTAAATCTCAGACTGAATCAAATTAATTTGTTCTTTTTTTTTTTACCTTTTTTTTTTATACATATAATATTCTTCGTATTCACATTGATAATAACGCTCGCTTTGGAGTAGATCTTATGTTCTTTCTCTCTCTGCTGTCTTTTTGTCTCTCTCCACCTGCTGGTACCCTCTGCGTAGTTTATGTTGTATCCATTCATTCATTCATCTCATTTTATATGAATTGCCAGTGATACAATTGGGCTGGTTGATTATCATTTGAAATTTAAATGATATGCTTTCTGATCAAGAAATGTTGAAAGAGGCCATAGTAAATGCTCTGCAATCAAGGCCAGTGCAGTTCTATGTCTTTTCAGCCTGTGGTTGAACATTGCCTGTGACCTCTTTTCTTTCCATTTTAGAGGGTTTAAACCCAGGAGATGATTACACAATGAACTGCTGTCTTCAGACATTTGATGTTCAACTCAAATTTTTGAGGCTGAAAATTCAGTGAAAACCACAGTTTTGTGTTTCTCCATTTCTGATGGTAAATCTGGCCCTGGCGGTCTTGCATGTCCTTGCATAGTCATCAAAATGTAAAATTAAGGACAATGCCCAGTTCCTGTATTCTGTTGTTAAAAAAACAAACAAAAAAATAAACAGGCGATCAGACAAACCACAAACCCCTAATTCCTTCTCTAAAGAGGATTTATGTTTCTGATAGAAAATCAAATTAGGCCTTGCTTTGATTCAGAATAAAGGCTTTTATTTCTCAAACATCTATAGTGGTCTCACCCCTATCAAAAGAGAAAAAAAAAATTGTATTCACAACATCATCTTTAGTATTTCACAATCACTTGGATCCCACTTCAGGAGTCGTATTTGTCAGTAAGGCTAGTTTGTCATATGTGTATATGTTAATGAAGGAATTTTCCACATTCATCTCATTTTAGTGTGAGGTTTTCAGTGTGAGGTTTTGCTGTCATATTGATTGGTTTCAGACACAACTGTTTTCAGTCACAATATTTAAAGTCCTGTATCCTGCTCTTTTCATCGTCTCATGCAATCCCAGGTTTGAGGATATAGATGCAGACCCACTCCTCTGGGTTTCGTGATGATGGGAGAGATCATCAAACTTGACTCTTTAGTCTGAGACATGGACCATGAATCTGTCATCTGTAACTTACAGTTATGCAGTTGGGTATCATCAGAATACTAATGTGAAGCTTATTGTGTGAGCTAAAAGAGTATATTTCCATTTTGCTGCTGGCAGATGTGATGTATTGTTTATGTACACATTTACACTTTTTGGCCCACATCTTCCTGGTTGAGACCCAATCTCTAATGAAGGAAATTTGAATGAGTTGTGAATGAGTCAAGCCGACAGATCTTGGGCTTTTTCTCAGAATAAAGAGCTAAAACTCAAAAAAGTCAACATTTCTTTCTTAAGGCAATTTATTGTCTGCACCGCTTGATTGATGCTGACAATTTAGATAATTCGTTCAGTCTGTTTTTACAGGTGCCTCCCTTCCATGATGTCTACAGCAGAGAGTTGCACCCCACACTGAAGTTCAACGAGATTGAAACCAGCGTAAGATACTTAACAGAACACATCAACACATAAATATGCAATATTTCTTTTCATGTTTGCACTGCAGATTCTATTATAACTAAGTAGGTGGATAAGGGTCTCGAAGTTTGAATTGGTCAAGCAAAGGTTGTAAATCTTAGATGAGACGTGACTATCACCACCTTAGACCTCAGGATACTCAAGACTTTAAATATTTGTATGATATTTTTATGGATATAGAAAAAAAAAATCTGTTTTTGAAAATGATGGTTTGATCCTGAACATGACCAGTCACACCCACCAACCCATTAGGATGTTTCTGATCGAGGACCAAAGGATAACACAAGCAGCAATTATGTAAAAGGATAGTTCAAAAGTAATTGCATTCACATTTCAAACTTACTCTTCTTCTGCAGACGTAAGAGGTGAATAGCTGTATTCAAGATCTGAATCTTAAGAGTCGATGACATAACCACTGAAAGGTTGTACTTTATGCAGGGCTTATCTGCTAATGTACCATTATAAAAGCAGATTCATGAGGCAGGGCAAATTATTTTACATCTTATAGAGGCAGTTGTGGCTGGTTAGAGCAGGCGTGCACAGTGTCAAAGACACTGTATTCCCAGTTGCTGCCGATGGTCTGCTTAGCGCCTTCCATGACAGCTCCGCAGCTGTCGGTATGCGAGTCCATCTGTGAATGGGTAAATGTGAGATCTAGTGTAAAGCACTTTGAAAACTGCAAGGTGTTGAAAGCACTAGGAGTTGAAAAAATTTACTCTATCACCAACAATTCACATCAGGGCAACACAATGAGAGGCCATTGTTTCAAATATATTGTATACATTATGTGGCCAAAATTATTCACTCACCTGCCTTGACTCACATATGGACTTAAGTGAGATCCCATTCCTAATCCACCCTACCCTCTACAGCTTTAACAGCTTCAACTCTTCTGGGAAGGGTGTCCAACCTGGGAGGTTCAGGAGTGTGTTTATGGGAATTTTTGACCATTCAAGCACATTTGTTAGGTCACACACTGCTGATGGAACAGAAGGCCTGGCTCTTAATCTCCGCTCAAATTCATCCCAAAGTTCTATTGGGTTTGGGGTCAGGACCCTCTGCAGTGCAGTCAAACTCATCCACACCAGACTCTGTCATCCATGTCTTTATGGACCTTGCATTTTGCACTGGTCCACAGTCATGTTGGAAAAGGAAGGGGCCAGCTCTAAACTGTTCCCACAAAGCTGGGAGCATGGAATTGTCCCAAATTTCTTGGTATGCTGAAGCTTTCTGAGTTCCTTTCACTGGTACCAAGGGGCCAAGACCGGCTCCTGAAAAACAACCCTACATCATAATCCCCCCTCCAGCACACTTCACACTTGGCACAATGCAGTCAGAAAAGTACTGTTCCAGCAACCACCAAACCCAGACTCGTCCATCAGATTGCCAGATGGAGAAGTGCAATTCGTCATTCCAGAGAACGCATCTCCAATGCTCTAGAGTTGAGTGGTGGTGTGCTTTACACCACTGCATCCGACGCTTTGCTTTGCACTTGGTGATGTGTGGCTTGATGCAGCTGCTCAGCCATGGAAACCCATTCTATGAAGCTCTAGTCACATGAAGTTTGAAGGTCTGTAGTGATTGACTGCAGAAAGTTGGCGACCTCTTCCCAGTATGCGTCTCCGCATCCGCTGACCCCGCATCTACCACTTCGTACCTGAGTTGCTGTCATTGCCTAACACTTCTGTGTTCTTATAATGCAGCTGATGATTAATTGTGGAATATGTAGGAGTGAGGAAATTTCAAGACTGGATTTGTCACGCAGGTGGCATCCTATCACAGTTCCACGCAGGAATTCACTGAGCTCCTGAGAGCGACCCATTTTTTCACAAATGTCAAAAGACTTTGCATGCCTATGTGCTTGATTTTATACACCTGTGGCCATGGAAGTGATTGGAACACCTGGTTTTGACTATTTGGATGGGTGAGTGAATACAATTGGCCATGTAGTGTATTTGAAATTTAATCAGTTGTAATTTCATATGTTTTTCCTTCTAAATCCCTAAAAGTAAAAGGTGAACTAGTCTTCCTTCTAAATTCTATGTCATGTAAAACAATATTAACTTTTATGTACATTCACTTTTTTATAGTAGACTACAGCTGGTGAAAGGTGCGCTGGCAGCCTGTCTAATATATTTTAGTATGGAAAACAACTGAACTGTGCTTTGAACTGAACTTCAAACTCAATACTCTTACCAAATTATGATGTATGTGCATACAATGGTTGGTCTGGGTCTGTTTATCTTGATTTTGTGTTGGGCTCCTATCCTAGATGTTCAACTGTGCACTTTCCTCTGTGTGTTTATGTGTGTTTATGTGTGCACTGGGGGGGGTTTAACTTTGGTGAAAGGTCTTTCTTGTTTAAACATGACAAAACTGTGAGACAGTTCCCATATAGATGCCTAAGAACTTGCCTACATTGGTGCCGTGACCTTTGGAAGAAGCTTTGAAATCAGATGACAATGCTCCATTATCCGTATAATTTCAGCTCTTTACATAACGATATATACATAGGATGAAATAAAACAGACCTCTCCCCTTTGTTTTCAAAAAAACATCTGGTAACCACTGGTTGTTCTGTTGGATGCAGAAACTTCTGGGTCGACTGTGTGAGCAGAACAGAGTTTTGAAAGACCATGAAGCAGTTGTCCACAGACTACGTATGGACAAGGTATATTATTGCACTTTGCTGTGTTTTACTAATTAATCGTGCTTTGAAAATGGAGCTAGTTACATGTATTGAAAAAACAGATAAACTAGGTACAGTTATATATGAGCAGAACGCTAAATATCTCTATATATAGTGTGTGACGTGTCCGTGTGTACACAAGTGTGTGCATGTGTGTTAGTGTCTATGTATAGTTTCAGACCACTCACGATTTAATGAGATAATAGTGGCTACGTGCCATGCTCATGTTGCCAGTCCGGAACTCTCAAATTAGAGTCTGGCAGCTCTAAAAGTGAAAAGAAACTTTGAACTATACTTATCGGGAACTATAGCAGCAACCGTATAGCTTATTTGGTGGAAAGTCAAATCCAGATTTCATTGTCAAACACTGCTGTTTCTAGGACAGCCTTGAGGAGGCGCTGGTGGCAACTCATCAGGAAATGGAGCAGTACCATAACCAGCCTCTGGCTATGGAGAAACTGAGGTTCAAAAAGGAAACCTTGCAAAACCAGCTCATCAACATCAGAGGAGAGCTTTCACAGGCCTCCAGTGTAAGACATACCCTCCCATATGAAGACTGCTTACTGCTAAACACTCCTTTTTTCCAAATTGTGAAAGTTCTAGCCCTTTTTTTTTGTATTTTTCTCTATTTATCATTTGATTGAATTGTTCCAACTGCGGCCTGAATGCAGTCATTTACTATACCACCTTAATAATCGATTTGTCATCTCATGTTGTGTCATCCTATAGATAAAGCAACATCACATGACAGTACTTCTGGAAAAGAGAATTAATTCAAACAATGACGTTATGATCCATGCAGGGTTTTGTAAATATCTAATATACCAATAGAGACTCATTCATCACTCAGTGTTGCACATCTGCACACATTGTAGTACATTTAGTGGCAGAAATATTGTAAACAGGAACCAGTTTCTAAAAATAAATAAATGTAGAAAAACCGAAATAATGTGTTTATGCTATATTGTAAGAATGATTGAGTGAGAATGATACATTCAGTCCAGAGAGAAACACTCCATTGAAAGCCACAGCTGCTAGACGTATTGTCTTAGACGAGTATGGCTTCAATTACATGTGCCTCTCTTAGAGTTTAACTACCACTCGCATGGAGTTTGAAGCGCTAGAGGACGAGGCCCATGCCATTCATGGGGATCTATGGGAACAGCTCAATGCAGGAATGCAGGTAAGATCATTTCTCTTTACAGCCATGCTATAACTTACATGGGAAGTGGAAAGCTGTTTTTAAGAGGCCAAGCAATATGTTTCTGTTAAACCCTTATGACAGCACAATGGAAAATGCAACATTTCTAGTCGGAGCATTGAGTTTTTTTCTGTTTGTTTTTTTGTTTGTTTATATTTTCATATCGATATAACTTTACTTGGACTGTGATATAGAATAAACGTTGCTATTTTTGGTTTAAAAAAATTCAATTCATTTTGACATGCTGATGTTACAGAGTGAATTGGTTCGAAGGCACATTCAGAAAGAATTCTGGAGGGTCCAGGATGTGTTGGAGGGCCTACACAAAAATAACTCATCCAGAGGCACTGACACAGCCAAGCACAGAGGTAAAACAATAATGAATCATTACATGATTTGTTGAGATGCCAGTGTTTCTACCACTAAAGATGTTTGCGTATGGTCATGCGTATGGTCATGCATGATATAATATGTTAATATTTCTTTCTTTACGTGATTAGTTAGGGACAAACTTAACATTATTTCTCATTTTGGTATATTATTTTAATGTGTTGCAGTAATTTTGATAGATAGTAATTTTGTGAACAAGTAAGCATATTTTCCTATTGATCTGAATATGTCACATACAATACTGTAGTTGTGTACATATGACAGCATAAAAAAACAAACATAAAAAAACTATGTTATGCAATCAAAGATGAGATGGTATAAGACAGAAGGATAGAGAGAATAGAGTTAGATGGAGAAGGTTGATTTGCTGTGGTGACCCTGAAGGGAAAAGCCGAAAGGAAAAGAAGATCCAATCTTGAGCAATAGTTTGTGAATCTTGTTCTTTCATATGTATATATATATATTCATAATTTGTCACTCTACCACCCCCATCCCCTTCTTTTTTTTTCTTGCACAGTGGCCAGCGGTGCATCAGGCTCTTTTAGCACCAATAGTCCAGCCAGTCCCCTGAGCTCAGTAAGCCTCACCAGCCCACTCAGCCCTTTCTCCCCAGTGCCCGGCTCCCAGGCCTCGCCCACTAAACAGCTGGGCCCGGAGGTAAGCACTGGACACATCCAGCTGGGAGCCAGCCCTGATCCAAAACGTAGTGCAAGCCCATTCTCAAACTTAAGACCTAGCCCTGAAGTGTGTAGAAAATCATTTCTGAAGCCCCGTCCCAAATCCTGTGTAGTGCCTCATTTCAAATCTGACCCCAAGCCGAGGTCTAGACCCAGAAGCTACAGGGAGCCTGACATGAGCTTGGTTGCAGATGATATCAATAGTTGTGAAACCTCTGAATACACCTTGACCCAGCCCTCCCCTGGTTTACAGAGCCTTAAGGAGTCTTTGGGTAGATTAGATACTGTGATAGAAGAAACAGATCAAAACATTAAGAGCAGAATCAAATCGAACTTTGACGAAGTTATAAATCAAACCAAAGGCAACACAGGAGAACAGATCAGCTATCTCCAAGTACAATGTCAGGACTCTAACCATACTAATAAGCATTCAGACACTGTCCAAACTCATTTTCACCTACAGGACATTAGCTGGTTGACCTCAAACATTTGCAGCCAAGAAGTAAAGATTGGCCTGAGAAAAGATGTGTTTCCTGATCAGATCAATCCACGTCAGGTGTCAGCAGAACACTGTGATGGCTTTTTCATTGACAGACGCTTCTCATTGCCTGAATCCCAGATCCTGCTCTTCCAGGATGTATATCAGTCTAATTTATTGTCATCAGATAACAGCTGTGACCTTTATAAGAAGTCATTCCCATGTTTTAGAAGCATTAGCCCTGATTCCCCTGAGCAACATCGCCCAGCCTCATTATCACATTCAAGAATGGTCACTTATGCATATGATAAAGAAATGAAAATAGATCCAAACATCTTTGTCATCACAAAGTCTGAGTCAGCTAGTAAACAGTCTGATAAGGTGTTCATGCAGACCCATCTTTAGTCTATTACATTTTGTGTTTACGATATAATGTTCTTATTTGTATCCATTTTTCAAATTTCTAATTAAGCTTGATGGTAATATTTTGCATTAAATGGTAATTTATTTTTGGTCACCAATTTCAAAAGCTGCGTACTGACAAGTGGCCTTGAAAATAAATGATCATCTAATCTCCAAACAACAGATAAGAATGATAACAACCCCTACATTCACTTAGCTAGAATACTAGATTAGAAACATTAATAGATCAAAATAAATGTGTGTGTGTGTGTGTGTGTGTGTGTGTGTGTGTGTGTGTGTGTGTGTGTGTGTGTGTGTGTGTGTGTGTGTGTGTGTGTGTGTGTGTGTGCGTGTGTGTGTGTGCGTGTGTGTGTGTGTGTGTGTGTGTGAAGAACAGAGGCATTATTCCATCCTTCCAAACACTTTCAATTGAAAGGGAAATGAAATATGCAAATACACAGAATTTTTCATTTGTGGTGGCTCTTAAAATCAAGATATAAGTTTAAATACTTTTGTTTTTTATAGTTTTGAGTTCTCAATGATTTGATTATCTATATTATCTGGTTTACTGACCTCCTCTGACTATCCAGTATAAGTATGCAAATCAGCTGAGTCCTGTCCAGTAAAATATCATAAGTTTCCCGCAGTGAAAACTCATCATTTTTACTCATGTACATTTGTATTTTATGACTTAACTTTGGGAAAATTCACATTTTGACTACTTTTGGGAAATTCAATGAGACAATGCAGTTCCTCTTTGTGCATAAAAACTACAGGTGTTGCATTTATAAGAAAAATGGTATGGAGGTACTTTAACATCATGAAACTGCACCAATAGGCTCAGCACAAAGTAGATCTACACTGTTTTTTGCCTCAAATTAATTGCCCAAACTTGGCTCACGGTTTTCTTGACATCTGTATTCTTACAGATAGATTGAACCACAATAGTCAAGAAAAAAAAAAGATCTATTGGAATTGGATTGAATATCAAATAGCCTATTTCATAACATTTTACACTTATTTTATTCGCATTTAGCTCATCTTTGACATTCCAGCAGCATGTACCATAACAGCCAGACAACAACATTTGCAATATTGAATACACAAATTACAAGGATAAAATCAGACAGTTGGCAAAGGACTGGGTTGAGTTGGATCTAATGTATAAGTTCAATGAAATGCATTTAACCCTCTCAGGCTCAAATTAAGTTGTGGCGTAATTAGCTAAGTAGCATTTAGCTGTCGCAAATCTGCAACATCTGCCTGGAGAAGGTTAACCAGTGTGCCTTGAGTGACACACATATATGCATAGATGAAATCTGCATGTTCATGCATGTTAACAAGGTCACCCTCTGCTTTTCTGACTTTGTTTGATGAACAATCAGGTCTTTTTAGGCTTGCACTACTTATAAACGACGCTTGTCTTGTTATACTGCCTGAAGTAATAATGTATAATCCAGCAGTAATAAAGACAGCCGTTGGAACTTACAGAACATAGCGTAATCTAATACAATATGGAGCAACATATATTCCATAAATATAATGAGGCATGGTCAGGATACAGATCAGTTCCAACAAGCGTTGAGCTTTGCAATAGTCCAAGGGCATTTGAGTCTTAATTTTTCCAAACCATACCCACACCAATTTATTTTTTTGACTTTTTGTTATCGTACTTAACCAAGTTTTCTTTTTTTTATCCCTAACCAAACTTAGCCATATTGACACATCATAAAACACTATTTTCCACTTGAAAATTGTAATTCCGAGAAACTTTGTTTGAGAATGACAATAAAATACCAGATTTGTTTGTCTGCAAAGTCTTTAATTGACTTTCCATCTGCGCTGTGTCTGTGGTGCTGGAATGCAACCGTGGTTTTGTGTCACCACCATATAATGCAGTGTTAAGAGTTTGCGGTCTTTTCCTCCATTTGTGTGATCTACTTGGAAAAATGACTTTCCGATTGACAGTTTAAATGTGCTATTTTACTACCTTTTCATGGACTATGTGAATATAATAATTCACTGTAGGCCACTAGAGGATGCTGACATCTAATTCCCTTACTTGGGATCAAGACCTCATTCCAAAGAATCACTCCCATGAGTCCTTTCTGCTCTGCATTGCCTGGCTTGTAATCATTCCTGATGTGCAGCAGTCTGTCTTTCCTCTACCCCTTTTACCTTTCTACTTTTCCCTCTTCCTTCTCTCCTGCCCATATGGTGATCTAGGAAAGTGTTCCCCCAAGGCCCCCGCTCCCTAAGTCCTATTACCCTTTAGAGCCCTCCTCCACCTTCCCTCCTTCTATCCCTCCCCTGCCCTTTGACAGCACCACCTGGCTACGCAGCTTGGGCATCGATGATGATTATCTTGATGGTGAAGATTCTCACATCAGAAAGGTATTTCGGTATTTCTGCCCCCCGTCCTGCCCTAGTTCCACCCAATCCATTCTACTGTCCAGGATCACCCTTTAGCAAATGAGTCTTACCAGTGTAGAATACAACAAACCTTTCATTCTACCAAATCTGATGATATTCCTCTGTTTAGAACTACCTTGCTCCACTCATTTTCTCCTTACATACTCTCGTGTCTCAAAATAACCCCACCAGAAACATGCTAATAACCATTCTGCTTATCTTTCTTTATGTGTTTATTTATTTGCTATGTCTACCATAAAAGCATGCTGCATCATGCTGAAGCTGATTGACAGTAAATGTCACTTCAAAACAATAAACATATAACCATTCAGGCCCCCATTCTGACAAACTCGCCATTTCATTTAGTACTATGTTGCAGAAGACACATTTATACTGTATTTCCATTCTAATTCAATATTCATAATAAATTTAACCCTCTTGGAAAAGTGATGGGTTTGTAAAGGGTTAGTCACACCAGGAAGTAAAATCAAGTGACTGTGAATTTTGTTGCTTTGGATGGATTCAGAAATGAAATGATACCTTGCTGAACATTTACTGTCATAAGCTGGAGTGATCAAGCACTCATTTTGGAGTCACAGAATGCTTCAAGTTCACTGTCATTTACCTGAAAAAATTCTTTTGCAGTCCAAGTTTGGAAATCAGAATATTATCTGTGATGTGCAGGACCAGGTACAGGACAGGCAATCCTCCATAAATAAAGGTATGGTGACAATATCATTCCATTTTCAATGTAATAAGTCATGTTACAGACCCTTTCGCAGCTGATGATGATTTGCACTTGAACTCTTAGATTGGCTTACAGAGGCTTACAGGTCAAAGATTAAACCAGTGGCATTTCTTT
This sequence comes from Fistularia commersonii, assembly GCF_037954325.1. Lineage (NCBI taxonomy): Eukaryota > Metazoa > Chordata > Actinopteri > Syngnathiformes > Fistulariidae > Fistularia > Fistularia commersonii. The sequence continues at coordinate 8,550,271 of NC_141304.1, forward strand.
TGACATTTGTAAACTGCACATAAAAGAACTTCTGTTATCCAATTATGTATTCTGTGTTTTGAAGCATTTAATCGACCAAGACAAGGTGCAAACATACACCGCTTTACAAAGTCAGCTTTGAGAAAGTGTCTTCTTGTGTGTTCCCACGGTTTAAATCATATTTTATGTTTTTCTTCAGTTGGCATTGTTCCTCCAAGAACCAAGTCACCTGCAGATGAAGCACATAGCATCTCTGCTGTAATCTCCCGACATGATGGTAGAGTGCCTAATGGAATATCACGGGTATGTTAGACTAATCTGCATCAAAATCATTCTTAAATGTTTTTCAAACCACAGCTAATAAAATGGTGTTACTTTAAAGTTTCAAAGGAAGACAACATAAGAAGTGATCATCAAATAAAAAAAAAAAAAATGAAGTAAGAAATGTGACCTTTTCGTTTGACATAAAACACATGCTAAACCAGGATATTATTTCGATACTGCAATGCTAATAAAAAAATAGTCAATGTATGGAAGACTTTTCACGAGGAGATCAACTGTAGTGCAAAGTAATACTGGTAAACAAGACTGAATTGATCATTATTACATTGTAGGCCACTTCATTTATTCACTTAGTTATTTTTCTTTTTTTTTGATTAGAGAAGTAATTAATGTGATTCACATGCTTAATAATTACATTTAGTAACAATTTTCAAATCTTTGTTAATTGGCATATATTTAGTTCAGGACTCCATTGCTTGTGCTTGAAATCACACAAACTTGGACCTCAACTAAACTTACGGACATCGTATTGTGATTAACAAACATATGTGATAAAAATGGAAAATAAGAATTTGGAGTGAATAGACAATTTCATTCAGTATTTTTTACTTGATCTGTTATACTTTTGTCTGTGAGAGTGTACAAGACAGTAACATTGGGAACATGTCCTAAAGTGGGGCAGCATGGTGGCGCAGTGGTTAGCTGTTCAGCCAGGTTGATTCCAAACGGTACCTTTCTATGTGGAGTTGGCAGTTGGAGTTGTTGTCTGCACCTTTGACCTCCCACGCTCCAAAAACATGCAGCACCTGATGGATGGATGTATTTTGCATTGCTTTCAGACTTACTCTGATTTATACTCATTTAGTTGAAATCAGGTGTAAAATTCCATGACACATCGATTCTTTCTTATGTGGGACTTATTGAGGAATTGAGTTATAGAGGGAAACAAGGGGATAAACAAATAAACCCTGTTGATTGAAATTTGTTGTAATTTAATTTGAGTAGGTAATTGTTTCCCGGACTTGTTCATAGTTTCTCCCTAATAAAAGGTAGCCACAAAGCCATGTGGGTTTTCCATTTGGTCTGAACAAGGGTTCATGTACTTTTGGGAAAACGGCATCACCGCATAATGCCTTCCATGATAAAAGTGGTATTTACTTTTTTTGTTAAAATTCCGAGTGTTAGTTCTGCAACTGTATTCAAACTTCCAGAGTGCTTCTTATCACAAGAATAGTTATGTATTGTCCTATCGTTATTATTATAACCAGGGCCATCATTATTCACTGCAGCATGTTTTCCTATTTCACGATAATAAGGCAACAGGACGATAACGTTCATCAAAGTCAAGCACTATACGGGCCCATCAGAAAGAAAATCACTTTAATCGTTATATGCATTTAATGACTGATCACCGCAAAGATGTAGTTGCAGAGTATCTGTAGAACCACTGATTTACTCTAATCACATTTTTGCGCACCAGGAGCGTCCAAAGAGTGCTGTGTTCCCTGCAGAAGTGAAGTCCAAGATGAGTGTGGAGGAGCAAAATGAGCGAATCCGTCGCAACCAGAGCAGCTCTATGAGGGACAAGAGGCGGAGTCTAAATCTTTCAGGTGGACAGTCACCAGCCAGCTACAGGGTGGTATGTTACTTCATAAAGAAGAAGTGTATATTTTGCACAGGTTTCTGGACCAAAAAGATTGAAATGATTGGTTAAAAAAAAATAAAAAAATACAGTGCTTCTTATTCTACAATTACCTTAGTGTGACGCAGATTTGAAATTGTGCAGTTAGGACATCCAGAGTGTGTTGTTAGGGTATCGTGCGTAATGATGTCAAGGAAGGAATTATCCAAATCCAAGTGTAATATCTGTGTATTAAGTTAATTGAAATGCATTACCAAAAATGGGTTAAATCAAATACACAATACAGAGTCTTTTAATGTGTTTAGGTCCATTATTTGGATTTAAAACTTAAAATTTTCCCATTAATGATGTAAGCAGGTTCGTCGGCGTGTGACAGCCCATGAGATCGACATTAAAGATCTGGAGGCAGCAGTTCGAGGTCAAGGCCTGGAATCGCCACGGGAGGAGATTGCTCGCCTAAGACGCTCCCAGGTTGAACCTGAACACTATGTTGTGGACATTGGCAAAGAGGTGACTGTAACTTGCTGATACTGTGTCATTATTTGGTCAGATCATTTATCAGATCATTGCCAAAATTTCAGGATGTAGTTATGTTTATTAACACCAGGGAAAACTGTCTTGAGTTTTAAAAAGCTGAGAATTGTAAAAAAGAAAATTAGTAAATTTGATTTATTTAAATGATAGAACACTTTGAAACCCGAACCCCATCAGAAAAATTAAAGAACATAGCACAGCTAATTCTACAGATGATTTGCAATTTATGATTTTACAATGATTTTAAAATTTAGCAACCTCTTAATGGCAGCTAATTGATTAGTAGCTTATAATTTATGTAAGATCACAATCAATGGCATACATGATTTAATTGTCACAGATATTTAATTTTGTGTTCACTTTATGTATATTGATATGCAACTTCTATTTCTTTTTTTTAAAATGATCCACTCTGATAGCTGATGGCTCCTGAAAAGGTTTTGATTCCAGAGCGTTACATGGAAGTGGAGGATAACACTCCTCTCAGCCCTGAGGAACAAAAGGAAAAACAGAAAAAACTGGAACGGATCAAGACACTTATTGCCAAATCAAAGTAGGTCCAATTTTTCATGCAGGTTTTTTATTCAAAATTTAATTTTTGAAAATTCGACATGTAACAAAATCACTCCTGTTACTCATGTAACACATCTACTATGACACAAGTAGGGTCCACATAGCAGTATGCAAGAGCTTTAAGTCAATGAAGCATGTAAGATCTCAGACTAATGAAGGACTGCCACTAAATTAGAATGTGGTATTATACAGACATGGACGGATATTCAGAGACAATTACTTTTGACACTGTCCATAGAATTATGGCATTTTGACAATGACACTAAAACGGTGTGTTCCGTTCTCAGCTCTGGAGAACTGCACCATTACACTTTTTGTCATGTTTTTTTTAGGCTAGACTACTGAGTGTTTTCTAGTAAGAAATGATTTTATTGTTTAGGAATTTGAGGGAGCTCACTTTTTCCAGCATGTTTTTGTTAACAACCACCGGTTGGATATGTCCCAGATGGCCAGCCATGATTTCAAAGCGTCTCAGTGTTTAGTCCCATATTTATAACATCTGACAGCGGACTCTTCAGATGGATAAATAAATAAACAAATTGATAAATATACATATATATATATATATATATATATATATAAATTTGTATTTCTGCATAGCCCTATTATTTAATATCCACAAATGGCTTCCTACTTACAAACATGTACATACAAATCATACCTTTTTTTTCCAGTTAATTAAAAAAAAAAATCGATTTTCCAACATTCTTACTAACCTTCAGAAATTTGCATCTATCAGTCTACAGAACATGGTTCCACTTCTTGATGGCCCAGTGGAGGCTGGATCACCTGTCAGCTCTCAGCAGCAGCTGGAGGAGCAGGAGAAACGAATTGAGATCTCATGTGCTCTAGCAGCTGAGGCTTCTCGTCGAAGTCGCCTTCTTTCTGGTAAGGGCTCCCTGAAAAATTTGCATTTTCATTGTAACCCTGAGCTACAATCATTATCACGAGAGAAACTTTTACAACTTCTAGAGTAATTTACCTCACAGCTGATGTAATATACTGACCTAGAAATCCTTGAGGTTGTCAAAACATGTTAAGATGCTGTGATAGTACAAGTGAGCCTATTTTTTGTTTTGATGTTTTGACCGACAATTGCACGTTCCCCAAAGAATCAAAATGGCTAATCACAGCCAACAGACCTGCCAATTGTACATGGGTATTTCTGTCAAAAATTGAAAGAAATACAGTTTCAAAATAAATACTGGATTTATTATAATCTATTATCAGTTTAGCCAAAAGGTTTTAGCTTGACCCACAGATGAGGTAGTGAAACAGTCCCATAAGTTCAGTTTGATTTTCAATGCTAACATTGCACAACAATTTCCCTCACAAGAAGTATATTTGAGACCTGATTCAAATACTAGTGTTCTCTTAAACCTTGAGGAAAATATTTTGTGGTTGCATGTCTGAGTCCTGGCACTACTTCTGCATAGCTCGCTATACTTCTCCCATTGATTGGCTTTTATTTTTGCTTTGCATTACCCTCTGTCCACTCCTCCCTCCATCTCACACCAGCCCAGTGTGCCCCCAGTCCTCCCAACTCCCCAACCAGTCTGGTCCCTCCCCCTTCCACTGCTGACTTCCCCAACTCTGCCCACATCATGAAGGCCTAAGACAGACCAGGTGAGTGTCTGTTTACCAAACACATCATATCCACCTCCCTTTGTTCCGTCCATGTTAGACCCTTTTTTTTTTTTTTTACACTCCTGAGGTACCCCAAATCAACTTGTAATTGAATTATGATTATACCAACCATGTAGGGGAAAAAAAGGACAAAAACAAAATGACAGAAGCAACTTTAACTTTTTTTTTTGCATTATTTTGGGTTTTATATCTGAAACATACACACAAGACATTGATGGAGAAAAACTAGGAATGTAGAACTTCAGAAAATAGAGCTGTTTGGACCATAATAGGGGATAAAAGAATTTCATAACATGTTACACATTTCAATTTTTTGTAGCTTGTGAAACAAATTTGGGATGGGATCCGCAACTTATTTGAGGTCATTTAGGTGGTTCTTTGTATCGTTTCAATTAACAGCGTAAATAGGAGGAGTAGCAGGTAGTAAAATCCAGCTATTACAACCAGTTGCGTTATTCATTAATGATTTAGTATTATTAGTTTAATCTGTAACAATGTGGGCATTGTCTCAACTATGACTCAGTTCTCACATGTGGAATAATAAACTGGAAGGTAAACAATAAATTGGAAATTGAAAAGTCTGTCAGATACTATCCTTCTGTTACACTACAATCCCCAAATTATGGCAATTGCTCCCAGATACAATGCAAGGCTGCTGGATTGCAACATTGTTGTTTTTTTATTTTTTTTTAAAGCATCTCAAATCAAAAGTGTGTAGCTTAATCTAGTGCAAAGGCCCGGGTATGTGATGGTTTACTGTGGGTTACAAAGTACAGAGCTGTATCACAAAGTAGGAATGACGAAGACAGACTCCTCGAATGTTCAAAGCAAGCATGAGTATCTTGGATTAATTAATCGAAATTAGAAGTTTTCACCTGATATTCAAATGTAAATATATATTTTCTGTCAATAAATACATTCAGTATTTCCATTTTCAAATACCAGATGAGCAGTATTTGGCTGATGGAATGTTGCAAATATTTTACTCTTCCTTTGCTGAAAGATAATTGATATCCTCACTACGGCTTCCCACTTCCAGTGGTGCTTGTCAGTCAGGGGAAAAATGATCTTTTTTTTCCATTAAAAGATTCTTGCCTGCATCTCATCTTTCCTCTGACAGTAAAGTCTTGAGCAACTCTGCCAGCTGTATACAGATATGTGTACGAAAGGGTTTGTTTTTATATGTAATACCTCTTTTCATGTCTTTCTCTCATGGTTTCCTTTAGCTCAAGCCCTGGCTGCGTTCAAGTTTGACGGCTCATTTTTCTGAAGAATGGCTCGGGAAATGTAACAATGAACGCAACCTCAAAAAAATGACTATTTTTATTTTAGCACCCAGTTCAACAAAAGCACGAAGACCTATTAAAGTAGCTTCCTTTGAGGACCAAGAACGTTTGAAATCCAGAAGGAAGCTAAAAAGACAAAAATCACTTGCCCATACTCCAAGTCAACCAAGTGGCAAAAAGGAAGGGTCCAGATCTCTTACCAGCTTCAGGGGGTGTCACATTTTGATGTAATTTAGCTCAGGATATAATCTATCAATTAGAGATTATCTAGGAACTATAATGACAACATTCTTAAACTCACAGTGACAAACTGTCATTGGGTTTTGTTGTTGTTTAGTTCACAGTTGAGAACTTCATATGAATGGCCTACTCTGGAAACAGAAGAGGGAATGAAGACATGGATTTGGTAATGGTGAAGATGAATGTGATAAAGATGGACAAGGAAGGAGGAGACTCATAGAAAGACAGACTCTGAACCTGTGTTTTGACACTAAATGCTAAAGGAGGTTTACTATGTTTACTATGATCTGATCTCCATATCAATAAGAGGTACCATTCATTATCAGGCCTTTGGAGCAGTAGTGGATACTGATAGACTGAAGGTTAGGAGTCTGCCCACTTTTACTATTACTATTTGACAACAGACCGAAACAAGAGTAAAGTCTCTTACCCTTTGTAAAAAGCGTGTTACTTTCCCTATGATCTCACTGTGATGCTTGTTTCAACTGAACCTCAATCCTCTATTGTAGTCCTGTCTTATTAATCTGGACCATCAGTTCAAAACATATGCCAATATTAGCTTTACATACGGTACCATTTTTAACTCCAACCACAGAAAACAAGTTGGACCATGCAGGATGGAAGAGTATTGTTTATACTACTGGGACATCCCCCAAAGATGTTCTATAGCAGGATCACATGACAATACCTGTACAAGAGGACTCTAATTACACAGACTGCTCTGGCATTTGTTGTGATACTGTAAATGGGGTAATGTGTTATTAAGTATGGGATTGATACATATTTTGATATACAAAGATTCATGTAAATCATTTTACCCTACACATGAATTGTTCTACTTTGACATTTATAGAGCGTTTTTCATCATTTAAGCTGGTGTTATATCTCATATGGAAGAGATTAGTCATTCTCATTTTGATCATTTTATCATTCCAGAACAAAAAAAAAATAGCATTGCAGTGCAGGGATGGGGAATGGTCATATGTATATTTTAATATAAATAAATACTGAGGCAAATACATTATAAAGTGGTAAGCAAGACTAGTCAAGGCGAGTCATTAGAAATTCCAATGATCTACCTCTATCCATTACTCTAGTTTACATCCTAATCAAGTCTGTACACATTTTAAGTCTTACTCCGAGCTCAGTTATATTTTAAAGCGAAACAAAAAACAAACAAGCCAAAAGAAAGACACGCTGGAATTTTCTATAGACTTATTAGTAACAGGTAATGTTGTTTTCCACTTTGTTGTTTCCCACTTTCAACTTGTTTCACACTGTTGTCAACACCAACATCACAATTTCATTCCAAAATAATTGCTTTCGGGATCAGTGCTAGTCAAGAAATGGTCTGTGATTTGTCTGCCACCCTGTTATGCTGACACATCCATGTTTTTGTTGTCTGAACCAAGAATACATTAAATTCTTACTAGATAGCATCTAAACACTTATCGAAGATGTTATGATGGTTATGATTTTTGTATTGGCCATGTGTAAATCCTGCAACCAAGGATATTCAGTTTGTGTGGGCATGAAAGAAATACATCTGCAAAATGCATCTATGTCAAGATGCAGTTACAATACTGATAGTAGCTACAAGTGGGGGGGAATTCAAACCATGTTGTCTTCAGATTGAAGAGTGATGAGCAGAAATATTGAAATTGTAATAATTTAAAAGATAAAGTTAAAGCAAGAGGACATTCTGAAACATCAAAAAGCTCAACTGAATGTGAGCCATGGCCAAACTTTAGGGGTGCACCAATGTCTGTTGTATCTGCTGTTGTATTTTTGGGAAAAGGTTTATGCTAAGCTATACTGTCAGTTATGGGGCTATGCTTACCTATCCTGTAACCTCTGGCACTGATAAATTTTGGATTTATCAATTAGCTGATGGAACACAGGCTCTTTTTTTTGTATAGAAGTGTTACAAATCTGGTTTTGCAGCTGTGCTACCAAGGGTCCATACAGTGTTATAACACCAGCCTAAAATAGACCTAAAGTTGCCCTAAGTTTGCCCTTTTCAAAGCAGAACTGCAACAACAACAACCAATTTCCTTTGTTTGAATTGACTAATGTTTGAAAGGAGTATACAACTAGCAGTGATTTGAGCTTACAGAAACTATGTGCATTTAACATGTTGCCAAAGCTGATAAAATATTTGGAAAAATAGCAAAAAAATTCCCGTCATGAAGCCGTAACAAAGCCAAACAGGGAGTCCACGATCAGAATAATTATGTACGTTCTTTCTAATCAGACTTCAATTTGTTCTTTTTAAAATAAATACACAAACTTTGACTGTGCTGTTGATGGTAATTAGTGACACAGCAGTGTAGCATTATGCCAAATTATCCTGAATGAAAACTCGGGTTAATGAACTCCTGAAGTGTTTTCATAAAGAGAATTTGTGCTAAGCATGGATTTTTAATCCAGCTGTCTGCCACTGCAATTTAGGAGAATTCATCATATCAAAAAAGCACAGCAATTTCATACATAAATCATTGAACCATATCTATATATTAAAGCTCCCCAGTAAATGTCTACACATGTAGGTTAAGTATGTTGGATTGGTGTTTATAGATGGTAAGCTGTAAGTGTCAAGTGAAAATAGAAGTGACCTTAGAAATTTAAGTCTGCTTGAAACAGCCATGCAAAAATGAGTTAGCTGATGATGTAGTCCTGAAAATACTGCCATGTATCATATTCCAACAACATTTCAATCAGTCATACAGTGCCATATATCTGATATTTGTCTTGTTTTCTTTTCTTTTTTATGTGATGTAAGGAAAGAGATGTTCCAGAATCTGGAAGATGTGATTTTACTGATCATTGCACTGGTTGAAACATTTTGATAATTATGGTGTAATCTAATAAAAGGATTACGAAAGGATCGGTTCAGGTCAGCTGAAACCCAAAATACACAAAAAAAGATAATTAATTAAAATAAAAAAAAATGAAATGTAATAATTTTTCAAATAAAAGCAAACAAAAAAAAGAAAAATTGTTTCAAACATATTTACTGAATAAGTATAACTTAGAAATCAAGTGCTTTCTGTGTCATTGGAAATGACAAAAAATACAGCGAATGATGTATCTTTATTTATTGTTTTCTCCAATCTATCTCATCCTAGCAGGAAGAAAAAACAAAACTAACAATCCAAAAAACATTAACAAAAGCAATGTTTTTGAGCAAGCAGACAGGCACGCATGCACTCTCACACACACACACACACACACAAACGATTTTATCATGTGTATAGTATATGTATCTATCCATTATATTTCTGTTGCTCCCCTGCACTGCAATGTTCAAGTGACCTGTCATTGTTAAAACAAAGCAAAATAAAACAAAACAAAACAAGTTACTCAGATTTTGACACAGTAAGACTCAAGCTAAAAATAGTTAAGTAAAACTAGTTCAATGTCACATGAAAATGCTTATTTCTTGGTTTCAGGTTTGTTTGTTGTTTTTTTTTTAAGAAAGGGAATATGTTGAAAAGAGGACTTACATATTTTTTTAAATGTACGGATATTCAATGAAGAGTTGTAAGATGCAGTTTTTTACATGTACTCAACTTTTTTCCACAAACAAGACTGTTTTATTTAACTGCTCTTTTGGAATGTTTGAGTAGAACAAAGATATTTTTAGACTAATTGGATTCTGATGTGTTAAGAAATGACACCCATTGAGCGTGTCCAACATTTAACACAAGATGTAGCATTTGTTGCTGGTAAAAATGAGAACATATAAGACATCAGTCTCTGTAAATACTGTTATAGATATCTGTTAGATTGTAGCATCTAATCACTTATAAACACTGCTACGTTGAGGGAAAAATGGCAAACTGCTTGAACTATGCAAATATAAAAACAGAAAATCAAATAAAAATAAATAAATAAATGAAAAAAATAAAAAAATGCTTGCTTTCAGAAAACCTTGCAATAAAGTGAATGTATAAAAATGTCCTTCATTAGATGCTTCTGAATTCACTACACTATTTTGGAGAACGAAATTCTGTTTTTCTGTGTGCGTACATTATATAAACACTGCTGTTCTTTTAATCTGCATGGTGATGATGAATTTCACTGCCAAAAATACTGAGACTACTGAGGTGACCTGTTCATCCCACTCATTCACAATAGGCTCCCTAAAGTTACTCTACAGTCTTTGTTTTATCAAGCTATGTCTTAATAAAGTGAAAAAACAAAGAAAAACTGTATTTGTCATCCTTAATTTGCGTAGTTACAAAACTTATTTTAAATCACTTTTTTGTACGGCCTATTGAAATCTTTGTCTTAATATTTGTGATGACAGTGGTCTTCCCTCTCCTGAAAAATAGTCTGAAAAGCATTCATAAGTGTGTGAGTGTGATTGCGTGTTTGTTTAGGAGTAATTCCACTTTGCTCCATACAATCGCAACCAACTTTAACATATAAACGACATCCTTATGCACCTTCAACCTTCATGTGTTCAATGTCTCTTCTTAACAGACATCTTCGAGATTCACGTTTAATGTTTTATTTTTTAAGTTATTTTTTTTTCCCAGTTCATTCATACCATGTCAAGGAACTAAGAAAAAAAGAATAAATATTTTATGAATAAATAATGATATTCTCCCCATGGACCATGATGTTTGCGGATGACATTGTGACTTGTAGTGAGAGCAGACAACAGGTAGAGGAAAATCTAGAGAGGTGGAGGTATGCTCTGGAAAGGAGAGGAATGAAAGTTAGTCGCAGCAAGACAGAATATATGTGTGTGAATGAGAGGAACTCGGGTGGAACGGTGAGGCTACAGGGAGTGGAGATCAAGAAGCTGGAGGATTTCAGGTACTTAGGGTCAACAGTCCAGAGCAACGGAGAGTGTGGAAAAGAGGTGAAGAGACGGGTCCAAGCAGGTTGGAATGGGTGGAGAAAAGTGTCGGGTACTATGTGATAGAAGACTATCGGCTAGAATAAAAGGAAAGGTGTACAAGACTGGTGAGGCCAGCGATGATGTATGGACTAGAAACTGTTACAATGATGAAAAGACAGGAGGCAGCACTAGAGGTTGCAGAGATGAAGATGTTGAGGTTCTCTGGGAGTGACCAGGATGGATAGGATGAGGAATGAGTCTCAGAGGAACAGCACATGTTAGATGTTTTGGAGAGAAGGTCAGAGAGGCCAGACTGAGATGGTTCGGTCATGTACATAGGAGTGATAGTGAATATACTGGTAGACGGATGCTGGAATTGGAGCTGCCAGGCAAGAAGTCTCGAGGAAGACCAAAGAGAAGATTTATGGACGTAGTGAGAGAGGATCTGAAGGTAGTTGGTGTGAGAGAGGAGGATACGGAGAATAGGGATAAATGGAGAAAGTTGATTCGCTGTGGCGACGCCTTAAGGGAAAAGCCGAAAGAAGAAGAAATAATGATATTCCTAAAACAATAGAAATGTTGCTGATCCAAACAACAATCTGAAGCGATTGTTGTCAAATCTTAAAGTTGCCACTGGACTCAACTTAAGTTTGCATAGGAATAGATAGGGATAGCATTTGTTAAGCTTATATGTAGATTGTGTAAATCAAAAGAAACAAATCATTTCACTTGGGCTGAGGCCTGGATGGTAGTTGCTGGGGCCTGGCTGGGGATGTGGGTCTCTCTGGAAGTTTTGCTGGGTGGATCTGGTGTGTGTGTGTGTGTGTGTGTGTGTGTGTGTCTGTGTGTCTGTGTGTGTGTGTGTGTGTGTGTGTGTGTATGTCTGTCTTAGGGTGGATATCAGAACATGTTAATTTCACATGCCGTTTATGATTTATCATTCCAGAAGTTAACTCCTTATCTTTTATATGTATTTATTTTGTTATAAATTTATCATTAAACTTATAGATGCAAAGATAAACAGTTCCAAAAGGTAACACTATTGCTAAAAAGCACTGAAGAATTACTGTTCAGTATAGTACTATCATGTAATCATAGTTTCAACATTCCTGATATTGGCTTACAGAAGACAGAGACCCTAGGCATGATAGTTGAGGACTGCTTTTTCCCCCTTACTGTACAAATCAAGTGATATCTGCAAAGATTTTGCTATTTGTTGGCGATGCTCAGGTTCACTGAACAGAAAAATTGTTGTTAATATCTTATTGTGATGGATGAGAAACAGGACCAAACCCCACACCAATCTTTTTTTTTTAAACGAAACACATTTTCACATCTCCTTGTGAAGATACCAGTCTGCCTTTTGTTTCTACAATTTTATAGGTACCAGGTATCATGAAAAATGACAACGGTGAAATGAATGGAACCATTTGTCTAAAGATGATAGCCGAGCCGTAAAGTAATTGCTGTTGAAATAAACATATAAAAGGTATTGCATTCCTTTGATGATTTTGGCACGGTCCTCGTGTTGACTATAGTGTTTTCTCTGTGCTCTGTCCATTATCACTTTTCAGCAGCTTCATGCCTCCCAAATTCTACCAAAGGAGGTTCACTTTCAACTTCCTCTTGCAGTCACACATTCCACGTCAAAAAAGCATGCAGATGCAGATAGATCCTTTATGACTGATTATTCTTCTGAGTAATCTCATGTTTTAGGGAACTTTTCATGAACCATAGCCTTTTTTAGAAATACACTCTTAAGACGCTGCCATATAATGTGTATATATGACATGCAAAGTTGGAGGGCTCAGGCCAGTAGAGGCGGGTTGCCATAAGTTTCAGGCTCCGACCACGAATGCCCAACTCAATTAGACGAGTATTCGAAGTTGGTGCCTGAAACTTGTGTCTGGCAGCAGAACAAGCAAGTGAATGGTTGTGGATTAGGAGGAAGCATTGTAGCTGGGGAGGTCACTAACGTAGGATTGTTTGCTTATAGATCAGCTATGTTGCATGAAGGGGGCTTTCTAGGATACTGGATTTCACCATTATGCCTTCTTGAGTTTCTGTGGGCCTAACTTAGAGAAACATCGGTGAAGGAAGGTTCCCACTTGAAATCTGCAATGAGATGCTTCAGACTGCTGTTGGCTAGAGTAGGTAGTTGGTGATCGTATATTGATTGTTAGGTTGTTAGCTTGCTGGTAGCTTACTTGTTGTTTGTTTTGCTTGTTAGCTTGTTTATAATCTGAGTTGGCCTTCTAGATGTGTTTTACACAGGGATAGGGACAGTTACATCTTGCCCTGTACATTATTGAATGCATACATACATAAATACATACATACCATCCATCAATCTACCTATTATGCTGCACTCAAGGTCGCTCTGCAATTTTTTCAATTTACCCCAATTGGCCTCCTGCATATTTTTGGACTTGGGTAGGAAAGCTGAGAACATGAAGGAAACACATGTAGACATGGTGAGGGCATACAAACTCCCTGTGGGAATCCAACCAGGGTCTTTTGTGATGTGTGGTGGAAACGCAACCCACCGCACAACTGTGCAAGTCTACATTCGATGGTTGGACATACACAGCTAATGGCAAATATTCCTTTATAATTATACAAAAATCTTACTTTTCTGATATTTTGCAAAGATTCTAAAACACCATTCATTTGTTTTTTTTCTTCTTTTTTCGATGTTCACACTTTTCCATTAGCCTCCTCACTCAAATATATTTCACATCTGTCTAGTTTATGGTTCGTCCCATGGTGATGCTAATACATCGTTTACTTGCTGAGTGTTTTCCTAGTTTTAAGCTTGAATGTCGCTCTTAGTTTGTTGATGTCAATGTCCTGCTGGCTTTTTTCTCATAACGTCAGAAAGTCTTGTTTTTAGTCACTTGCTATTATTGGACTTCTTCTCAACTGTCTCTTCCTCTTTGGGATGTCTGCTGTTTCAAGACTTTATTAAAAACTATAACTGGTATTTTTTTCTGGCCTCCCAGAGTAATCCCTGCACATGAGTCATTCTCCCCTGCTTTAGGTTTCTGGACCTATCCAGTTTTTATCTGTCCTTGGATACAATGAGAAAAAAAAAAATCCCTGGCCTCCTCATTTTCAGCGTTATTTTTGCTGCCAAGTCTTCAAAACTACTGGAAACACAACTACATTGAGTCTCTGTGTCAAACCACTGTAATGATAACAGGCAGATCCAGGGTATTATGTACCATACACAAGAGAAGCATATGATTTCCAGTGGCAGCAGTCAGAGGTCCATCCAAAATAACCACCCAAGGAGTGAATAGATAAAAAAACGGTTTCCACAAATTGGCTTGACCTTAAAAAGTCATGAATGTTATTTAATATATGAATCCACAGTTCTCACCTTATCATTGACTGTGCAAGCAGTATAAGCAGTACTGAAACTATATTAATAGATGTTCGATGTACGTTCTTATATCCACACAAGACGGATCCCTTTTGATGCTGCCATTGATCGTATTTCAGTTCTATATTTAACGAACTGATTTAACATTTTAACCAACATTCTTGTGCAAAACTGTCACAAATATAAAATTTTGTTTAAAGAGAGTTAAGTTTACATGAAACATTCTTGAGGAGCAGGAACATAACATCAGCAGCAACAACAGCAACAACAACAATAATATAATAATTATACTAATAATAATCATAATAATAATGAATAGTAATCCAAAAGATATAGTTAACACATAGCTTGAAGAACCTAAATTCCCCAGGTGTGTGAATAAGTGACTGACTTTCGTTTGTCTCTATATACGGCTTTGTGATAGACTGGCAACTGGCCCTTGTTGAGCCCTGCACGTCACTGAATGAAAGATAGGATGGGCTCCAACCACCTTGAGTTCTGGATAAGTGATATAGGCAATGAATGATGCATTGGTTATGATTGGAACACTTTGGATATAAGCGAAACATCAAAAGATGAGATAATATTCGTTAAAAACCATTTGGGAGCACAGGAGTGATATATGGTAGTTTTGTTTCATTCATATGTGAATGTCTCTCTCTCTCTCTCTCTCTCTCTAAATATACATATATATATATATATATATATATATATATATATACATATATATATAACTGACATAACTGTCAAGGTGGCCCTGGAGTATCTGATGACATCATTAATGTTGTTGGCCCTCTAATTGAGTACCACTATTCTACTTCCTGCTTTCACTGCTAAGGCTGTATATACAAGTATTTGTGTGACAGAGTTGGCTCAAGTTAATCTTCAACTAACATACTGATGCGATCAGCGCACAAAGTTCACATTTGAGTGACAAACCACTGCCAGTAACTGAGAGAGAAAACCAGTCAAGACAGAGGTGAAGACCCAAGGGTTTATCATGATGGCCATCACAGAATTCCAAAGTAAGTGTTCTCCTCTCTTAAGATGTTTAGTAAAGTGTAAATCCTCTTACTGTTGGGTAGAAGTGATTTGATTCTAAACACAATGATCTATGTGAGGTGTTCCTTTCGGTGAAGGATTTCAATGGTCTGAGTTTCTAAACTGATACACTAAGGCAAATACTCTGCTTACACCAAGTCGAGTACTTATCTCTAAGTATTCAGATTTATAGTAATTGTGCCCAAAGTTTACTTCATGTTGTGAGGGTGAATTTCTGCCATCTAAGCAGCCATCCTTGAAATTTGTACCTGATTACATGTAAATGAAAGCTCGCTGTCACTGTTCCCAAAGAGGGACTGTAAAGTTCTAATTCAGTTTAATTAGATGTTAATATAGCACTTTGCGACTCACCAGAAGAACAGAACATAAGGCTTGGACATTGCAGATCATTGGTCTGATTACCTTCCAGATAAAATGAGCCACACAATTGTTTTCTTTGTTTATTTATTTTTTTGGTTTGTCTGTCTTCCAGAAATTGGAATAGGTCTGATTGGATTTGGCACATTCTTTTTCGTCTTTGGTGTGGTCCTGTACTTTGACTCTGTGTTGCTGGGCTTTGGGAATGTGAGTCATATCCGTACATCAGCCATTCACACAACCAAAAACACAGACATTGATGTTTGACACCAATTCTAATTCTCTCTGTTCGTTTTGATTCCAATTCCTGTAGATCCTGTTTTTGACAGGTTTGACATTCATCCTTGGCTTCAGGAGGATATTCCATTTCTTCTTCCATAAGCACAAGTTCCGAGGCTCATTCTTCTTTCTTGGAGGTGTATCACTAGTGCTGTGCCGGTGGCCAGTCATTGGTATGCTGTTTGAGGCTTATGGCTTTGTACTTTTATTCAGGTGGGTTTTTTTTTCTTTCTACAAAAAGTGGCATTTACAAATAAGGCATATCAGATTTTGAAGTGAATGATACCTTTGATAAATTGCTGCTATTATGACGAGACAATCATCGAAAACAGGCAGTTACAGCTGCATAGCATGTTTGACAAGCTGGGCAGTGGAACTGAAAATAAAAAGCAACATTTGGAAACGGAACACTTCTTAAAAGAAACTAAGCTGGCTTTTGAGGCAGCTGTTTTGACATTAGCATTGATTATTTATTTTACTGCTTTGAATCCAAGACATCGTCAACTAACAAACTCAGTATTTTTGTCAAAATGCCTGTTCTATTGTGGTTTGTGCCATGGATATATTTTCTGCATAAATGTATAGATTCCTCTCCAGGCACTGCCTGAAACTCAAATGTCTAATGCAATGTTTTTTTTAAAGGATTTTAAAGGAAAAACAAAATGCTCATATCTATTTAAAAGTAGAGGATTTATATTAACATGAGGCGGGGGTTTAGAGCAGTCGTCCCTGGGCCTGAATATTTCTGGATTGATTCCCGTCTCCCAGCCTGCTGAAGTGTTGCTGAGCAAGACACTGAACCCCCAACTGTTCCTCAGTAGCTGCATTCTGCTCATGGTTCATCCATAATGGGTCCATGATGCAGTGGTCAAATGTCGCTGAGATACTCCTCCATGTATAACTAAATGTAACAATAAAGGTCAGGAAGGAAGATGTCCTGTAGAGTGCTGGAAATACAGTTCATGCAATAAAACAAAATGAGGATCAGATTGATATCACAAAGGGGTTTATTTAGCCCCTCTGAAACTTAGGTCACTGAATAAGGAGTGTTCATTGAAAGCTTTGCCATTTACCGTAGCTTTTTCCACTCACATAAGGAATAAAATAGGGCTGTGGTTTGGTTTTACTTTCACTGAACACGATTGTGCATTTGTTTTAATTTTCCAGCGGTGAATTTACTTCTATTTCACCTTCCGATGATCAAGGAATAGGTCATTCTGTTTCTTGTTAATCTGGGTTGCCAGAGCCCACTTCTGGAATGTGGTGCATGGTGCCCTCATTGTAGTCTGAAGTTTGGAATTTGATAATATTTTTGCTTTCTCAATGTTCTGTGTAGATCCTTCTTCCCCATGGCTGTTGGATTTGTGCTGTCAACTGTGAATAATCCTTTCCTAAATACAGTAAGAATGCTTTGTGGAATGTTAAATAATTTTTGCAAATTTCATATTAATTTTGATTACTCATTATTATCAGTGCCAGTGTGCTAATTTGTGTGTGTGTGTGTGCGTGTGTGTGTGTGTGTGTGTGTGTGTGTGTGTGTGTGTGTGTGTGTGTGTGTGTGTGTGTGTGTGTGTGTGTCAGTATTTCTCAAGCAGCTCCTCCATGGTCTAAGGAGCAGACAGAGTTTCAGTATTTCTTTTTTTCTTGTATCACAGACCACACATTGCATTTATTTTACAATGTTATATGTACCATTTTTGTGTTTGTATTTAAAGTTTCCTTTTTTAAATTTTTATAAACCATCCACATTGTGTTGTGATTTCATGGATTATCATAATCAACATGTCAACACTTACTTTGAGCTTCAATGCGTTTTGTTTTGCTGGCTGCCATATTTCTTGGACACTCTTCCTTGACATTCTTTGGAAAATTGGCTTTACAGCAAGACTAATAACAAGTCTCTTTCTTTTTTGGTCAAGTCATTTATATAGGTTTTATCTAATATTCAACATGACATACAAGATAATAAACACCAGAAAAAGAAAAAAACATATAAATTTCACACTACTTTGACAACAAAAGTGGCACCTCAACATGACACCTTTTTAAACAAATTTATACAAATACATAATGACGTAGATGATGTGATATATGGGAAAAAAGGTAGGCTGAGACAAAAAAATGAACATTATAGCTTTCACTGTTTTTCAACCAATCCCTACATAACATACATGTACATACAGTACATGCTGTGTATGTATGCATATTAAATATGCAGGACTCCACAAACAAATGCAAAATGGCACCAGGGTATGCTGATGGATATGATCCCTCAGATGCTCATGCGATCAAACATGACTTTCAGTTGGTCAATGTCTTGCTTTTTATTATTTTAGAAAAATCATACAGATTTCATGGAGAAAGTAAGAGCCTCCAAAGCCAGAGATGTTATACTACAAGTTATATGAAAAGCCTGATATTTATATTGATTTATCCATCCTGCTTGGGTTACCCTCACCTACAGTCACATGTTTCAGCTTAAATTACATGGCTGTGTCTTATTGCTTTAGGTTTGCACTGTGATATTAAAATATTATGTATACAAAACTATCACGCAAAAAAAGTGATTATCACAGACCTTATTTTGGAGAACTGCAAACTGTAAGTAGACTGAAAATGTATATTGCACAAAGAGAGAAAGAAAAAGGTGGGCATGTCACAGTGATTTTTAGACACAGAGGAAAGGGAACTTTGGAAGAAACTGAAGCAAAAGGTGGGAATACTGAACAACAGCGATAGAAAAAAGGAATGATTATGATTACAATTATACCCAAAGATGCATCTCCGTCATTCACTTTAAGTGAATGTAGCCTTGGCCAGGGAGAGTTGATGTTAACAAGCGGTATCCAACGATCATTGGGTGTTTCAACCCTGAAATGCAACACCCTCAACATTGATGGGTCAGCAGTGGTAGCCAAATCTCTCCCATCAACTCCTCCTGGCTTCCAGCTAATCTCCTCTCTCCTGCTCTGTAGCCAGTTGTTTAACCAGCTGAGTGCATTCTGTTCTTCAGAGTCTGCAGAGGTGTTCCTGGAGTTGACTCATAAGGTCCCTGATGCCATCCCTTTCATCAACCAGGGCTCTTTTGAACTGCTTGTTGAGCGTCTTCATTTCTTCCTTTAAGCAATGGATTTCTCTCTCTTCTCCTTGGTTGGTGTGCAATCTTGATGTTCACCTCCTTGTCCTCCAATCTAAACTGTTCCCTTGCCATATTGTATGTTATTGTTGTGAGAGAGTGACTTTCTGTTTAGCTGTCCCTGCTAGTGTGGCTTCGACCACTTTGTCGAGATCCTGGTTTGGTTGGTCCCATTCCTTGGTGTTACCTATCTTGGGCCACTTGATTCGTTCCCTTGCAGGGTGGGTTTGGTTTTCTGCAGGGCTTGTAAAATAGTCCCTCCTGAGGTCTTGATGTGACACAGATGCTGAGAGATTTCCAGGGCTATCTTGTGTCTCACCAGGTGCTTCTGCTGTGTGTTGCATCTGTGACCTCTCCTTTCCACATTTGATCCTGCCTTGGTGAATTTAAGGCCTTTTGTAGTCTTGCAGATCTTTCCGCAGTGACACATTGTCTTCTATTGATTCCCCAGTTGGCGTTGCTGGGTAAGCTGTCTCACTATCTATGAGTCCATTATCTTCGCCATAACCACATGCCTGTTCAGAGCCCCCTACATGGGGGCTGGGGGTATTGCTTTGTATTAGTATCAGGGAAACTTTTGGTCTTTGGTCCAAGAATATGCATACAAAATGAAAGAAACATTGGTTATGGAGGATATGGATGAGGTATTAGCCTATATCTCGGGGTATGTGTATGAACCTTATCATTCAACTTTGAAGTCAGTCCTATAAAAGCAAAAAGTCTATAAAGTTATGCTATAATTCCTTGTTGAAAAACGGCCATGCATATAGATTACACGTTCACACAGTCCCTGCCAAGAAAACACAGATAAATAGTCTTCAATTCTTTTTCTAAAAATCCAATGCAGTTAGTGGGTTTGATGTCCCTTTCTACCTGCTATTATACATTCTAATGATTTGTGATAAAATTCCACTCCTGAATCCCTGGGCTCATAAAAATCAACAAACCTAAAGATTCAATTATAAAAGACCAGTGTGCAGCTGAAATGATGCTGTGCAGGATTTTCTTGTCACAGATACAGTATATCACACTGTTGTATTAATAAAATAGATAATTCCCTCTGCTCTCAAAACTGGCATTAAAAATTAAGAGAAATATTTGTTCCTTTTCTTCAACTCTGCTCTTCCATGAATTGGTCACATAACAAGGCAGGTGAAGATGCCAGCACAAAACCAAAACAACATTAACAGTTTAGGGCTTTAACTGAAATTGAGCTCTTCATTAATCATTATATAATGTGGGAAAGCACATATAATAATCACGGCTCTATCCATTATCAACCACTTATCCTACTTAGCGTCAGGGGGGATGCTGGAGTCTATCACAGCTACTATCAGCCAAGAGGTTGGAAACACCTTGGACTGGTCACCAGTCAAATGCAGGATCACAGACAGACAGACAACCATTCAGTCTCTCATTCACACATCTGGGCAATTTTTCTATAAACCCGCTGCACTACACTAAAATTATTTTTAGAGAAAGTAGGGATTTCTTTTATCTGTTTTTTCCTGTTTATTTATCAATTTATATATCTATGGATTGAAAATAAGTTGGAGGCAGAGGCCATCCCATGCAAATCCCATGCAAAATCCAGACCTTTATTATACAAGAATATAAGATAATTTCCTAGATCAAGATCTCGCACAGAACAATAAATAAATGTGCTCTTACTTTTGGGATGTACCCCTTCAAGGTACAGCAAGGTACATGAATATACAATATGATCAATGCCTGGCAGTTAAATAGTCCAAGGTAGTACATTTTGTGCAAGAAACCCAACACTTCCCAAATGTTATGGTGTTCGGCTGTTAACATTATGTCCTGCTGTCTTCCAGGAATCCCCTAATGTTTTCAAGGTGAAAGGTTGACTTGTCTCTCAACTAAATAACCAACTTGACACTTATAATGAGAACAATGTGAGTGTGTTTTCTGTGAAGAGCATGGACACTGTATTTGTTTTGTGTTCTGTGCATGTACTGCTCACAGTGGTTGGTAGCTGTTCAAAGCCACATACTGATGCTGTAGTTGGCCAAAAACTGAGGAGTACATGCCCCATAAATTATCCAACAAAACCGTGTCTCGCTCACTCAATAGACACACACGCACACACACACACACACACACACACACACACACACACACACACACACACACACACACACACACACACACACACACACACGCACACACACACAAAAGAGAAATTAGACATTTAGTCATTATGGTCTGTTTACATAGACTCAGATCCATTTATTTGTTCCATAGACAAGTGTTAGATACATGTCACATCATATACATGTCAGGTACAGATATGCACTTGACATGGTGCTTAAAATGGTTCACAGAAATATTTTTGGCTTGTTAGGAGTGGCTGCATTGCCTAAAGGTATACAGTAGGTGGATGCAGAGTTCTGGAATTATGTTGACGCCAATTTAGCATAATATACATTTCGACACAAAAGGTTTCGCAAGCACACACCACTCTTTATTTGAATTGCCTGATCATGAAAATCAAAGAACAAAAGCTTTGTTCAATAAAACATCCAGTCATATGACATCCTATGACAGTGGGCTATGTATCTGTAGTTGTTAAGGCAATAAACAGGGGAGCAGGACTATCAACATGATAGTGGCTATGCAAAAAAAAAAACAACAACAACAACAACATGTGTCATCATTGTGTTGTGTTGTGTTATGTGTTATCATTGTAAAGCAAATGCCACCAAACAGTATTGCAGAATAGTGTTTACCAGTAACTGTAAGATTACTTCACCCATTAAAAAGTTATGTTTGGAATAACATTTCCAAAGCAGTTATTTCATTTCAGCTACCACTCTCCTTATTCCCCACATCAATGTGATACAGCTTGTTCCTTCAGTATTTTGTTCTTGTACATAATATATGATTATGAGTTTGCACCCAGCAGTGGGTCAAATGAGGTCACAGCAACTGTTAAACAAAATGCATGACAGGTAAATGGATGTAAGCTGAATATTGAGAAGCAGCAGGCTAAAGGTACCTCTAAAATGTTCAAAAATGAATACATATATGCTTTGGACCTGAATGGAACTGAAATTGACTGCAGCAGGAGAGCTTCTATGCAAAACTTCAAAGACACGCAGTAAGTAGAGTCAGGGAAGGCCGGGCCTCACTTGTCATCATAGACAGTAAAATGCAAAATGAAAAAATAAATTAAATGGTTATATTTATTCAGTGATTTTTAAAGTTGTTTTCCACTTAACTTAACCATTTTTAGTTTTTTTTTTTCAAAATAGCTGAAAAAAAATTCTCATTTACCGTTTAATTATGAAGAAAAGACATGGGTTGCAGTGATGCAACCAGCTGCGCCCACTATGGCTTGTGCAATGATTATGTTAACTGTGCTGACCTGCTATATACTGAGACCGTAACACTGTCTCTGTGGATGTCACTATTAGAAAAATACTTTTAATATATGAACTTAATTTCCATAGTTAATTTGATGTGTCTTCTGTGTTTCGTCAACAACTGTAACGTGTTTCTGGTAATTATAAAACGACTGCAAAGAGACATTAAGTGAGGCACGCAGTAACGGTGCCTCATGGTGGGGGGCACCGCTGATCCAAGGGAGCCTTCTTACTGCTCGGCAACTGAATAGTAGAATTAGCAATAACAAGCTACAGTAAACAGCTAGCAAGTCAAGTTCAGCCATCCAGCTATTTTTTTGCCGATCTCATCGGGCTGTACAGCCTACAAACGGTGAGGGATGAATGTAATTCTCCTGGGCAGCTTCTCCACTTTTTGGCCCAAAAGGATCTCATTCAAACTGTTCCCGCTGCGACAAAGTTGCTCTGGCCGGTGGTCACCGTTCCGGGTACGACAGCGTCGGTGGAACGCTCATTCTCTGCACCGAAAAGACTCAAAACATACAGTCGCAACAGGACCGATAAAGGACGACTGTCTTCCCTGTTAGTGATTTCCATTGAAACAGCAGGACTTTTAAAATTGAAGAAAGATAAGAAAGACTTCTACAAGCAAGTTAATGATGCTTTCGTCAGAAGGAGCGGCGCATGGATTTCGTTGATAAGTAAAGGTAAGAGATAATTACGTTTTTTTTACATGTGCTTTTTTCTATGCCACACTTTGTATATGTAAAGAATGCTGATATGGTATTTTAAACAAAACACGTCAACTGCTGCCGATGAAATGGTGAAAAAGGTACTCCGTAGGGTTCATATGGTTGTAAATCTGATTGATGACGTCAGTGCCTCGCCAGCCATGAACCTCACCGTACGCCACTGCAAAACATATTTAAAGAGTATTTTGGGCAAATTCAAAAATCAGCGTTACAAAGAGAAAAAAAAACAACCTGAAAATGGAAGAAGAGCAGAGCATTTCCTTTACTCGACCTTTACAACGATGCAAATAGGATGTGAATGTCTGTAGTATTTTTTTTTTTTCCAGAAGAGGCAGGAAAATCGGGTAACTAACAGGAGCAGAGTTAGGAGCACACAGATGGACTATATCTTGTATAGATGACATAATCTGAAGGAGGTTAGTGACTGCAAAGTAATGGTAGGTGAGAGTGCAGGCAGATAGCATAGGGTTGTAGTTTGTAGTATGACTGTGGCCAGAAGGAAGATATGGGGATGGGGAAATGTGGTGTAAGGTGAAGGTAGAGAATGCAAAAGGAGAAAAAAGGGCAAAATGTACACGAGGCTGAACAATATGATTTGTAAAGGAAAGAGATACAGATGGGAAGGACGTGAAGCCTGTTCAGATTATTAAGGAGTGAAAGGTGCTGAGCCATTAGTTGCCAGTGCCAATCAGGGGCTCGGGTATCAGGGAATACAATTTTGCTTGTGAAATACCAAGTTAGATTAAATGGCAACCCTTGCAAACATAAAACACATTGCTACAAAGGACTCTAGATCTTCAACTGTGGAAAAACAATAGTAAATGTTTCTGCTGGATGACCGCTCACTAACCCCATAGACTACTATTGAAGCAATCAAACCCATTAAGGAGACTTTCAGTAGTCTCTACCCAACAATTAAATCATCTTTAATGATCCACAACTTTGTGCTGAGTATCTATACGAAACACACTCATAAGTGCGGACAAACACTAATATATCTTTCCTCCTCCTGGATTCCTTGGGACCTGTCAAAGGTTAAATGAATCACTGATTTATAATCCTCTCCTTTTCTGTGGACCCTATAAGAGTTAAAAATTTTAGTAATGGGCAAATATTTCATAGTAATCCACACAGCATTGTTTATGTAACACAATTCTGTATTTAGTTTTATATATCTCGCAGCAAGTTCATAAAGCTTGAATGTGAACAGTCAAAGAGTTCATACTTTCATTTTTATCACTGCTCCTTTGTTATTTTCTTTTTCAAAGTATAATATACATTTTCTCCTTAGCAATGCAAGGACATAGAAAAGACAGCCCATATCTGGAAGTAAATTTGGGTCTGGCCAGGCAAAAATACGTGCTCTGTGTGCTTACAAGTCTACAGTATATGTAAGACTTATTTAATTTATACTATGGCAGTGGTTTAAAAGGACTCCTGTACAAATGCTTATCATATGACTGAATGTTATCCACTCTCAATTTAAAATTTTCATCAACTGCTGTACACCATATCCAAAAAACCTCTGATAACTACAGGGGCCTGTTTATCCATTATTCTTATTTGCAGTCATCACATACATGATCAGCATACCTTATCAAATAAATGCTCATAATGGGAGAGAACACTCCGGGATCCCCGAGTACAAATTCCCACTTTTTGAGGAACATGCTGTCTGGAAGAATAAAGAAATAATTTATTGTACTCTTGCCTAAGTTGTGGAATCCAGAATGCAAACAGTCACTGAAAATCATCACAATAAGTGACTGAATTGAAAGTTATTTATTTAACAAAAAGAAAACAAAAAAAAAAAAAGTTTATTAGGAAAGTGAATGCCATGAAGTGAGTTATCTGACTACAACAGGTGGCAAAGATTGAAAATAAACACCACAGAGATAATGGGCTGGTGGTTATATCTCAGTGAACCGTGACCCCAACAAATTAAAAGTCCAGGGGCAGCTTGGGATGATCTCTGAGAGCAGATTTTAAGAGGGGTCAATCTTATCACCTTCAATGCACACAAAGGTTGGAGCCAGTTTGAGCTGGCCTTTGGTCAGATGTGTAGCACATTCATGACTGATCACCGGAGAGTGAACCCACATGGTTACAGGGGAGGGCATGCAAAACTCAATTGGCCAGTGGATTTATTTCCCAGGCCTCCTTGGTCGAGACAAAACTTTTACCATGAGACAGCCGTGGTATACAGTACTAAATAGAGTTTTTTTTAATTTTTTTATTTATAAGTTATTTCCAAACTTTGAACTGTTTTTCTTGTGGTACATCATTTTTCAGCCAAAACATACACATTTGCTCTTTCATTTACAGGAATAACTTCAGTGCCTGACAGTAAAGAAATAAACAAACTGTCTATTTGAATAAGGTGGCTATGTTTGGCTTGCCCTTCACACAACAGGAGAGAGCATGACCGTGACATCAGTAAAAATTTTTTTTCTTTCCCTTTTTTCTTTCTTTTTTATGGTTTGACAAGTCAAGCTAGACAAGGGGAGACAGCAGAGGTTACCACTGACCATGCCTCGGGGAGCCTTGCATGAAGGTGCATGTACATTTGCACACACACAAGCGCACACACACACACACTCTAGCATATACATGCACACACAAGCACACCGTAAAGTAATCCTTGGTTGAAGTGAGGCGCGAAAGTTGTGGTGGGATTTCAGAAAAGTTGTCCCTCAAGAGTTCACTTGACACAAGAGACTGTTTAACTGTCTGTGTGTGTGAAGATGGTATATTTTGCTTCCTGCCCTTTGCGCTTCTGTGAAAATCGATCATCTGTGTCAAATGCTGCTCCTTTCAAATCCAGTTACTTGTCTTTGCAAGTCCCTTCTGTTGAAAATGCAGTTTGCATAAGCTTTTTACATTTGTCTGTCACTGTCTTTTGATATAAGAGCATTTGAGCTCCAATATCATTGTTTGATGTGGAATCTGAAATTTGTTTTCAAGGCTAATATTTCCTGGCATACCATGCCCCATATACCATACCGCTCCATTTTGCTTGAAAAGATTCATACAAAAGATCATAGATTCTTATATACAGTATATATGTATATGTATATATATATATATATATATATGACAGTTATGAAAGTTGGACTCCACCAGGGCTGCCCTTTGTCACTGATTCTGTTCATAGCTTTTATGGACAGAAATTCTAGGCACAGCCAGGGTGTCGGGGGGATCTGATTTGGTAGCCACAGGATCAAGTCTGATGATGTGGTCTTGTTGACTTCGTCAGTCTATGTTCTCCGGCTCTCACTGGAGCAGTTTGCAGCCAAATGTTTGCAGGATGAGGATCAGCACCTCCAAATCTGAGACCATGGTGCTCAACTGGAAAACGGTTGCCACTCCAGGTTGTGGGAAAGGTCCTAACCCAAGTGGAAGAGTTCACGTATGTCGGGATCTCGTTCATAAGTGAGGGAGGGATGGATGGAGCAGAACATCGACAGGCAGATCTATACCAGTCTGTTGTGGTGAAGAAGGAGCTGAGCGTTGAAGCTCTCAATTTACTGGTTGATCTATGTTCCTACTCTCACCTATGGTCACAAGTTGTTGGTAGTGACTGAAAGAACGAGATTGCCAATACGCGCAGCCAAAATGTGTTGAGTGCAGTGGTAGGGCTCTCCCAAGAATAGCAAGACCATGTGGCGGGGGATTGGGAAGTCTGGGTCTCTCTGCTCCAGCTGCTGCCCTGCAACCTGACTTCAGATAATCCGCAGAAGATGGATGGATGGATGGATAAATATATATATGTGTGTGTATGTATTTATATATATATATATATATATATATATATATATATTTATATATATATATATGGTGGTACAGTGATTAGTGCTTCCACATTACTCCATGAAGGACACTGAACACTGGAGGCTTTCTGTGAGTGGTCTGTGTGGGTCCTGTGTGGGTCCTCTTCCCCCAAACCAGAAACAAAATGTGAGATTTTGTATTGAATTTACAAAAAAAAAGCATTGGAAATGGAAATTATCATATATGAATTTGATCCAAAAGGAAATATATGGAACCATTTCAAATCTATTATTAATAATGACTGACATTCATATATAGAGAGGGGCATTTGGTTAATTTGTCATACTATTTGTTAAACAATTCTGTTCTGTAGGTGTGCTGTATCTTTGGTGTTTTGGTGTGGACTTTTCTTGGACATTGTTGGAAAATCCTTTTTTAACTATTCAGCTGTAAATGGTTTAATCTTAATTTAGCACCATCCTCTCCCACCAGGAACATTCAAAATACATAGCAATTTTTCCTTGCAGATTTTGTTTTTTTTGTGTTTTTGTTTTGTATGTTTTTTATGAGTCTATCTTGAAAACTAATGTCCCTGTTATTCTTATTCTTATTCTTATTCTTATTCTTATTCTTTTATTCTTATTCTTATTCTTATTCTTATTCTTATTCTTATTCTTATTCTTATTCTTATTCCACTGCCATCAGTTTCCTGGGGGATGAAGCTGTTGTCATTAAAGCTAATGTCTCTTCATGGTGCAAATCTTGAAAGTTTTCAGCATACACACTTCATGGACAAAACAGTGAAAACACATATCCAAGGCTAATAGAAAACACAGCTCAAAATAGCCACGAATTTAACTCCGATGTTGGATGAGTAAGACAAGTAAGTGATATCTATTTTATTTGATGTCAAAAGTATTCTTCTGATGGGCTGAAGGTCAGGGCTCAGCACTTTTTTTTAACGGTCAAGTTACAGTATTTCACACCAAATGAACCCAACCATGTCTTTCTTTTATGCATTTTCACGCAGTCATAATCGAACAGAAAATCGGCGAACGCAAAAAATTTTCCTCAAAGCAGAGCTTAGATTTTTCAAAACACTTCTGGCATGAAGATGCATGTTTCCTTTTCCGGACCCTACGGGGCTGAGACAGACTACTTAAAAGCAATCCCATGCCATTGCCCTTCATCTTTAAAATTCACAGTTTGGCAACAGTGGACTTTGCTTTTAGAATGACTCGGATCTGCCATGCCATGGCAGTAAATTTGTCAACATTTTAATGATTAATTCATTCATACCACTAATCCTGGCGTTTGAATCGCTGTTGGGCATAAAATGATTTACTTCAGGGCCACATATCAAAACATATAACATAGAAGGTTTAAAAAATAGAATAATTTTGGATTATCATTGAAGTGATGGTAATGAAAGATAAGGATTCAAATACAATTTTGCGTGCGGATGTTTTTTTGGATTTCATTCCTTTCCTTTTAAATTTATTTTGTGATTATGCATCTCTATGTTTTGGGTTAATGACTGCAAGACTTATATGATAAATCATTTATTTTCCTTTGAAAAAAACATACAGAAAAACTCAATAAATGTTTTTCCATTCATTTATTAATGTATTTATTTATTTATTTAATCGTTTATTTTTGTACTCCCCACAGCCTGCCGACAGATAATCCACCTCCAAAGACAGAAAAAAAAACAAAAGTCCTCATGTTGGATTTTTAAGGGGAATCTGTGGGGGAAATAAAACATTTCCCCTCATTTATGTATTCATCTATTTAATCTTTTTTTTTTCGGATTAATTATATTTTGACACCTTGACTTGCTTAATTTATTAGCTGAAAGGTTTCTCCTCTTGGAACGTGGGGAGTTTTAGGCACTTAAACCTGAAGAAGAGGGTTCATTATTCTTAGACGTGTCACTCCCGCAACCACCCATTACTCTGAATGAAAGGAGACATAAAGCGCTTGAGGAGCTGGTTGTCTCCAATGAGTTGGGGTTTGAATGAGATTTGTTATTGTTAGCTGTGAGCTATTGACCCACAGATCTGAGTTTCTGCATTTTCTTGATCTATGTTTTCTTTTATGACCTTGCTCAATCTCCTACACTCGGTACTTGTGGGGATTATTATTGCACCGGATAATTGGAATGAGATTCTTGCTGAAAGTTGAGGGGGAAGTTCCAACCTGAAAAATGTATTTATGTGAGTATTGAAGTATCTTTGATGTATAATGCATTAATGATGGATAATGTGCACCATCAAAATGTCTTTAAAAAGAAACAAACACATAAGGAAAGAGCTACAACTACAAAAAACTAAATACTAAAATATATTACAAAACAGAACATTTCAGTTTAAATATTATATACATTAAATGTGGACTTATGTTTCTCCAATGATTTCTTTACCACCTACATACTTCTGTTCTGTGCTGCAAACAGCCATGATGTAGCATACAGTTTGGCTGAAAGTTGAATGACTTGGTCATTCTGTGTTCCGTTAAATGAACACTTTTTTTTGCCTTTTACATACTGGAGTAAAAATGCCTAAATGAGACCACAATCCTTATGCTTGCCGTTTTTTTTTTACGAAGACCAGAACACCAAACTGCTCCAGTATGTGGATTTTTATAGCATTCCATGGCAGATTGTGAACCCTTGCATTTGTTTGATGTGAGCTTTCAACTGATCCATATGCACTTTCTTCTGGCAACCTTGACAATGAGATCAGCAGTTATAGGGCCTTTTTTTTTCTATGTGTACATTATCACTGAAATGGTGAGATGAAGCATATCAGAGGTACAGGGGCTGGGAGTCCCCTGATTAATGTCTGTTCTGGGAAAAAAAAAAAAAAAATCTATAAAAAATGTTAGGATGGGGCTCCAAAAAAGTGAGAGGTCTTCTCATACTTAATTCAAAATATTCAAGACCCTGAATCACTTCAGGACTAAAATATTTTTGAGAAGAAATTGAAGTGGAAAAAAAAAAAAAGAGAAATTGCCTTGAATTGGTGAGTGAATGTCTGTCTGTGTATGTGGCCCCGCAAATGACTGCCAACTAGTCTAGGGTGTACCTCACCTCCCGCCCAATGACAGTTGGGATAGGCTCCAGCATCCAACGTGAGAATAAATGGCAGGATAAGCGGCAGCCGATGAGTGGATGAACTGAACTGAGAAATACATATTATGGAGGTCAACCGAGGCCATGCATAAAATGCTAATGAGGTCAGATAAGCCAAATTTGGATGGTTGCTCAATCTCCTGGGATAGGAAATGCAGTCTGTTAAGGTTCACTGAATGTCTGTCCCCTCTTCTTTTAAGAAAATGTCCTAATTTACGAATGTATAAAAGCATACACTCAACTCGTCTGTATCATAGGGCATTTAAGAGTGAATGCTCTATCTTTCAAGAACTGTATTCAGTTTCACGGCTACATATTTCTATGTCCCAGTTGTGTCGTCTGAAAAAAAATCCTCTTTTCCCTTTCCAGCAGCATTAACACTGCTGTTAGCTAATACTTCCTGATACCTTAGAAGTTCTTCTGGGTTTTAATGGCATTCTACCGCACTCAGTCCATTAATACCGTATGTCAACTTTTAGATGTATTCGATTAGTATCTCGCTGTCAATATACGCTGACACAAATGATCATAAAATGAATATATCTCCCCGTTCTAGGATGAATGTACTGTAATCATTCATTTTGCTAAGTCTGTATTTAATCATATCTGATATCTGTAGGAATGTAGCAGATTTTACAGCTACCGCCAAGCTGATGTCTTTTCTGCTTTCTGACTGCATATCAGCTTTTGACTTTTTCATTTAGTCATGTGGTTTGCTCTGGCCAGAAAATTAAGAACTTAATTGTTGTACTGACATTTACATTATGTACCGTATATATCCCAGAAGTTTTGCATTGTCAAGTAACCACAGTCTTAATGGATTACAAACTGTAAGCCCGTAAATCATCCTCCCAGTCACGCACATAAAGAAAGTTAAACACATATAGTCACAGTTTCAAATGAGCCATGCCAGAATATCAGACCATGTCCTCATTTCTACTTACCCTTAAGAGGAATTCACACACAAATATGCTGCAACCTCATATTGCAGCATATTTGCTGCAAGCTAAAATACCCACTTTTTACAACACCAGTGGGTAACTAAATGTTTTTCAGGAAGAAATTATTATTGTTATTATTATTGTTATTATTATTGTTATCATTATTATTATTATTATTATTATTAGTAGTAGTAGTAGTACTTTTATTAGAATTAATAGCAGAATTATCACAAACAAACAAGTACTGCAAATTCTACATTTCTAAATGTCACTGTGATACATTTTCAAGCAATATACGGAATAAGTTAAGTATGAACAAAAATATAATAAAACTTGTAGGAACTGTAGCTATATTTATACAAATGCTCATTATTGGTGGGGTTCAAAAGTAATTGGACAAATAAACATAACCTTAAGTCAAATGTTGCTTTTCAATATTTTGTTGAGAATCCTTTGCAGACAATGACTGCCTGAAGTCTGGAACCCATGGACATTACCAAATGCTGGATGTCCTCCTTTCTGATGCTTTACCAGGCCTTTACTGAAGCTCTCTTCAGTTGTTGCTTGTTTGTGGGTCTTTCTGCCTGATGTTTTTTCTTCAGCAAGTGAAATGCATGCTCAATTAGGTTGAGATTTGGTGATTGCAGAATACTGTGAAGCGCCATCCATCAACATTGCTGCATGTGGCTGAATCTGAGCAGAAATCCCTATACACTTCAGAATTCACCCTGCTGCTTCTTTTGTCACATCATCAATAAACACAAGTGAACCAGCGCCATTGGAAGCCATCCATGCCCATGCCATCACACTGCCTCCACCATGTTTTATAGAAGATGTAACGTGCTTTGGATCATGAGCTGTCCCAATTCTTCTCCAAACTTTCTTCCTCCCATCATTCTGGTACAGGTTAGTCTCATCTGTCCAAAGAATACTGTTCTAGAACTGGTCTGGCTTCTTCAGGTTTTTTTTGGCAGAGTCAATTCAGGCCTATTTACTCTCAGGAAGTCTTCTCTTTATGATAGACTTACATACTGATACACCAACTTCCTGGAGAGTGTTCTTCACTTGAGTGGATGTTGTGAAGGTGTTTTTCTTCACCATGGAAAGGATTCTGTGATTATCCACTGTTGTCTTTCTTGGACATCCAGGCCTTTTTGAGTTCCCAAGCTCACGAGTACACTCTTTTTTTCTCAGAATCTACCAAACTGTACAAAACAATTTGGCCACACCTAAGATATCTGCTATCTCGCTGATGGATTTCTCCTTTTTTTCAGCCTCAGAGTGGCCTGTTTCACCTCCATTGAGAGCTCATTAGACCGCATGTTGTGTGTTCACAGCAACAGCTTCCAAAGGCAAATGCCCCATCTGGAATCAACTCCAGACCTGTTAACTGCTTAATTGATGACAGGTTGCTGAAAGAAGAGCCCATACAGCCTGGTATGACTGAATTTGTATGAATATGTCTTCTTTAGAGAATATGTCATAATAATATTTCACATCCATGTTATGTCACTTAACCCACTGAGGTAACAAAATAGTACTAAAAATCGTACGTGGCGTTTGAGGTCACAGGATCAAAACTTATTGGAGATCCCTGCACTTCCACTCTAATTGATTTAACACACATAAATGAGCCTAAATGATATGAAATCAATCACACACACTTAAATGATCTCAAAAAGAACAACTGGGACCATTTCTTCTTTAAATTTCATAGGATTATTCAAGGCCTAAGAGGTGATCCAATGCCGCTAGTGTTCCCTAACAAAACATCATGATCTCTCAGCAAGTCATCTTCTGGGACTCATGCTTCTTCTTTTTTTTTTTTTTTTTTTTACTAAATAAAAGACCCAGAATTAAAAAGGAGTTGTTTTAATTGTATATATAACTTCTTCATCTGTAACATAAGCAGTCTCATTATCTCTTACTTCAGTAGTCATAAAATTGAAAAACATGACAAAAGTGCATGCTGCTGAATGTTATTGTATCACTTCACCAACTCAAAACAGCTTGTGTACAAACAGTGTGACCCAACACACTCAAAATTCAAATCACAACAATTTTTGAAAAAATGTAATCTTTGAGATTCTTCTCCAAAGCAATGGGAGATGTGAGATGTGGATGTAGAAACTTTAACCTGATTCAATGACTAAAAGAATTTCAATCAGACTTAAATAATCTCTCAACAGTTTATTTCACCACAAGCAGTGACATTCATTTCTCTTAATCACTTTATATGTCAAAAAGCATGTACTGAATGTGGGTGTATATCACATGTTGCCTGAGCCAACAAATGCGAGTCATTTTCCATAGCGCAGTCCAAACGAGTTCAGGTTGTATGAGGTCACATCCTGATGTTTTTTGACTTGCTGCGGGAAGATAAACTTGTAAAGCCATGATCCTGTCCTGGGAAACATCCTATCAGTTGGTTGAACTTTATGATGTGGGAAATTCCATGAAAATGTTGGTGATTGTATACTTGATGCGTGGAACAAATCTTTCAGAGCTTTGAGTATCACCTGATCTGCAAGACAAATAAGATAAGGATCTGAGACGTCCGAAAATCTTGAATTGCAGTTTCTCTACACTTAAAGCATGGAGCCACACTTTTCACTCGTCATGCTTTTCTCACCAAACTCTAATGCAAAATATCAGATTTTAGTACACATTTCATCACTACAAATTGCTACGTGCATGAAGTGGTACGAATTTATAATCCTTGGATTCTTTATGAAATTCTATTCTCAGCTCCATATGCAGAAATATATATATATATATATATATATATATATATATATATATATATATAATTTTTTTTTTTGAATCATTATCTTTTTTGAATCCTGTCATATCTTCAAGAAGGGCACGCACATTTTAATACAACTATAACATTATCCAAACATTTTCCAATTAGAATTACATATTGTGGTCCAGGAATGTAATTTACCGTTATTGTAGTGGGCAGTCTTAAGTCTGTTCATGGCATGGGCCTGTGTCGACAGAACAGTCACCATCACAGCAACAATGAGACATTTCATCATGGCAGAAATAAATTTAGACCTGCTGAAGTTCCTGTGTGATAGGACAGAAATTATGGAAATGTAGTTAAAGCCATTTTATGCGAGGTGAAAGAGGGTAAATAAACTCAGTTTAATCGGCTGCGGTCAAATTTGTATTCGGATCTCTGTGACTTCAGTGTACAAAGAACAGCAATATAGGTCCTGGTCATTTTGGATCCCATATACAAAGTGAAACTGCATATTGGTTGCTGGGAAACTCTGACTCTGACGTTATTGTCAAGACCCCCCGAAGAGATGAAAAACATGGCAATTTTTGATCAATTATTCATCATAGCCTGTTGTTAACGCACATGACAATATTTAGAATTGATGGTAAATATGTCATTTATATCTTTCTTTCAGTTAGTTTCAGTTTTTTATCTTCTCTAGTGGACAGAAATAGAAGCTGCATAAAAATATTGAGGGGTTTTCAAATTCTGCCCGTGAAAAGCACAGGTGTGTGTGTGTGTGTGTGTGTGTGTGTGTGTGTGTGTGTGTGTGTGTGTGTGTGTGTGTGTGTGTGTGTGTGTGTGTATCGGGGGGCTTCTCATTTATGTTGTAATCAAAAGAAACATGAAAGTAATTTCTCAAGTTCAAATTAAATTTAATCAAATTTAATTAGATTGAATTTAATTTAATTTATTTTTTAGTAGTTTCCTGCTGTTCTTTTTAAGTTGCACTGTTTTTATAATATATATATATATGTATTAATTTGTTGTTGATTATTAATTGAATAATTATGCAGCAAACAATTATTGTTCAGTGTTTTTTTTTTGTCAGTTAAGAGCTGTCCACTGCTGTAACTAGTATCAATTATACTTCAATTTGACTCATTTTACCAGAGACCCCAGATTAACCTCTAATTTAAATGGTTCAACTCTCCAAAAAAAACAATATTCATCACTTTTGCTAGTTATGTAGACAAAATATGCACAATAACATGACATACATTTCCTCACAAAGACTCATACACAGACACTGATCTCGCAGCTTTGAGAGCTTAGCGATTCAAATAAAAGTAAAAAAGGTATAAATAATGAATTCAATAAACACATGGAACGTACTCCTACCTGGTGATGATGG
Organism: Fistularia commersonii; assembly: GCF_037954325.1. Taxonomy (NCBI): domain Eukaryota; kingdom Metazoa; phylum Chordata; class Actinopteri; order Syngnathiformes; family Fistulariidae; genus Fistularia; species Fistularia commersonii. The sequence continues at coordinate 8,585,629 of NC_141304.1, forward strand.
AAAGTGGTTACATTTGCTGACATGCATCACTTGGGCTAAAGGTCTCTTTTATAGGGTAACAGTGTGTGTGTCACCAGCACAGATCACTGGTTGATGGTGCCACACACACACACACACACACACACACACACACACACACACACACACACACACACACACACACACACACACACACACACACACACATGTTTATACATGTTCTGGTAGACTCAGTTTTTGAGGTCATGGCAATACACACACAAAGTGAATTGTGATGAATAATAGACAAAAAACAGAAATAGAAATATATATATATATATATATATATATATATATATATATATATATACATATATATTCAAAAAAATAAATCTTTATGTAAGACAATGCATAAGTTTCACTTCTTCACATCTCCACAGCACAGGACAGGACACTACTAGTACAGGGTACTTTTATGTTGGAAATAATAAAGCAGATTCAATGAGAAAAAAAAATAAAATAATGAATTGTTTGGGAAGATTGGCAAGGTTGATATAGATGTGTAAGGCCAAAGTGTTAAGCACTTGATAATTGTTGTGCAGCGTCTAAGGTTTAATAGACTGTAGTCAGCCTCTCTGATTTGGAGGTAGGGGCAGAAAAAAAAAAACAACTAAATAAATTTCCTGACAAAGGACTCACCAATGGGATTACATCAAAAACAACTAAATAAGATGAAAAAAACCATTATATGGGCAGTATTTAGTGCCACTTCTTGCTTCATTGAAATAGGATTAATCAAATACTGTAGTCATACAACCTCTTGTCTCTTGCAACCATTTAGTAAACCAGTGAACCTCCATCACATGATCCTTACAGTCTCGTATTCGTGGGAATCATTGAAAGGATGCCCATTTTGATGAGAAATATTAATATGATTAATCAATGTTGTTTCCGACAATAATGCAGTCAGGAAGGGCATCCAGTGTAAAACGAAATATACAAAGCAAACCTAAGAATCTCTTACTGGATCGGTTGAGGCCCGAGTTAAAAACCATCCCCATTGGAAAATGGGTCGGGACTGAGAGTAGGGACTTTGAATATCGGGCCGATGACAGGAAAGGCCGTACTGGGATCAATACCAAGACGGATTTGCACACATGGACTAGGCCCATCTGCACCCTCCAAATAACCAGGAAAGACCCACCACCTGAACCAGCCCTCCACATTATCCTCAGTTCATGTGATCATGTGTTTAGCTTCACCTTTTTCACATTCCAATCCAGGTAAGCCCACTAAATCGCTCCTTTGCTCCAGCCAACAACAACCCCCCCAGCATAACAACCCCACTTACACCGAGTTTCTTAAGATCAACTCTTCCATTTACACAATAAGCCACCATAACCTAAACCTGCCCAAAACCTGGCAGTTTTATTTGGAAACTCCCCATAGGTCATTAGTACTAAAGAAGCATCTTGAATGAGGGGTGAAATGTCTTCAAGTGAAGACATTCAAGTGGTTTGTAGGATGACTTATGACAAGGAAGATCAAGTGGACAAAGGTAGAGCAGGAGACAAAGTGGTGGAAGCTGAAAAGAGAGGAGTGTTGTATGGTTTTCAGGAAGGAGTTGAGAAAGGCTCTGGGTGGCCAGGGAGAGGATCCAGATGACTGGACAACTACAGCTAATGTGATCAGGAAGACAGATAGGAGAGAACTTTGTGTGTCGTCTGGAAGAATCGTAGATGAGGAGCCTTGGTGGTGGAATGAGGAAGTGCGGGAGTATATACAGAGAAAGTTAGCAAAGAATAAGTGGGACTCTGAGGAGATTGAAGAGAACAGACAGGAGTACAGGGAGATACAGGGTAGGATAAGGACAGAAGTAGCAAAGGCAAAACAAAGGGTGTAAAATTACTTACATGCTTGAATGGACAGTAAGGAGGGAGATAATGATTTATACAGGTTGGCAAAAGAGAGCGATAGAGATGGAAGATGGAGGAGATCTACAGCTGGATTAAGTCATTAAAGATGATAGTGAGGGAAATGTATTGACAGAGGAGTGATGCGAAGATCGAAAGAGTACTTTAAAGAGATAATGAATGAGGAAAATAAAAGAGAGGGAAGGGTAGAAGATGTGACTATTGTAGACCACAAAGTAGAAGAGATTAGTAAAAGTGACATGAGAAAGGCATTGAAGACGATGAAAATTGGAAAGGCAGTTGGTCCTGATGTACCCGTGGAGGTATGGAAGTATCTAGGAGTGGCAGTGGTAGAGTTTCTGGCTAGATTATTCAACTGTATCATAGAGAGTGAGAAGATGCCTGAGGACTGGAGAAGAAGTGTACAAAGAAAGAACAAAGGATATAGTGGATAAATACATGGTTTAATACAGGAATATTTTCTTCTGCCGCTTTAGGTACTTCTTTTTTTTCACAGCAGACATTATTCTGTAATACACGGGGTGTTTTGCCACATCATTAATCATATGTAAAATCGCAGTATTGGTGTGGTCAAAGACTGGGCCTCCTGATGAACATATGTTTAAGTAGAGTACAAAATATGTCTCTTTGAGTATGTGATGGCTGTCACTGACCACTATAATGTTAAATTCAGCAGCAACTGAATTGTAAACAGTTACATGGTTTTATTTTTGTTTTTTTTTACTTTGGGCATTCTCCAGTTCGTACTACCAACTTTCTTACATTTGTGCTTTTGTGTGTGCATGTGTGTTAAAAAGAGATGGAGATAGAGATGCAGAGAGAGCGAGAGCGAGAGAGGCAGGAAGGGAGAAAAGAGAGAGAGGGAGCAAGCAAGAGAGAGAGAGAGAGAGAGAGAGAGAGAAAGAGGGAGAGAGTCTAGAGCAGTGGTTCTTAACCTGGGTTCGATCGAACCCCAGGGGTTCGTAGGGTTAGTCTCAGGGGTTCGGCGGAGGTCAAGACACACATTGGTGATGACATCACTGGCTGCAGGTGATCACGCTACATAGCTTGGCCTATCTCTGCTGCAGGGATTTTGGCGTGCTCAGTTGTAGTAACTTGTGACTGTCGTGATGGTACGTCATGTGATTTCTTTCTTAATATTTTAATCCCTTCATACTAATTATGTCGGGCAAAAAAAGAAAGCGGTCGGAAGAATACGGACAATACGGATTCACATGTATGACGGAACATGATTGGAATCGATGTCCTAACTGCATGATTTGGAATGACAAGATGAGCAATTCTAGTCCAGCACCGACAAAACTAAGGGAAGGCTTCCTTCAGCTGCATGGAGATGGGAACTACAAGAACATAGCGCTTGCTGAATTCAAGGTGAAGGGAGCCAGATTCGATGAAAAGGCTACTCTGCCTGTTCTTTGTACCCATCAACGAAACGATCCTCGATCCAATAAAGAAGGGTTCGGTGAATGCGCATGTAAAACAGGTGGGGTTCAGTACCTCCAACAAGGTTAAGAACCACTGGTCTAGAGAGTCCAGTTGCTATTTAGTGTATTCTTGCATATTAGATGATATCATGTTTTATTGTAGCTATAGAGGTGATGATTCTTGATGCACGCAAGGGAGACTGAAATGTCAAGGGCCTCGGAGATAGAGAACACAACACTTAACTATGTACCAGAAATGCTACCAGAGGAAAGGTAGCAGTGTCTGTTTTTTGTTGCATGTCACAATAATACACTGAATAAGACATTGGCATACAAAGACCAGTGTCTGATGCAGTCATAGCAATCAGCAAGTTAAGGTATGGAGTTTTCTGCATGCTGTAATATGGAGTGTGCACACAGCAAATTGGCCATTTACTCTATTATATAGAGTACAACAAGACCAGTATTGCTCTGTTTGGTCACGGGTCTAAGCTCCAGTTACCTTTCAGCAGTGTTACAGAGGAGTTCAAAGTCACCTGGGCCAGAGAAGTTCTACTCTACAGAGACTCCGCTGATGGGAAAGTATCCTCAGCAGGTGTCGCTGTTCACACAGGAAGGAAGTGGCGAGCCCGGGACGCAGTGGAGAGAGCTGAGGCAAGGCTGCTGCACAGTACCTTAGTGGGTACCGTGGCCACAGGTTGTGCAGGGCTGGGTAGCAACAAGTAGCCTTGCTACAGCAGAGCCAAAGGGAAGGAAAGGCGCGGGCTCATACAGGAGGAGGTTCAAGCAGAGATGGAAGAGGCTTACTTCAGCAGAGTGGTGGGCATGAGTAAGCAGGGGGCCTGGTGCAAATGGGAGCATGTCACGAGACGCAAGATCACCTGGACTGATCTGTGGAGGGCGGATCCACTTAATTTAAAGTTCCTCTTACAATCTGTGTATGATGTCCTCCCAAGCCCCGCTAACCTGTTCACCTGGGGCCTGACAGAAGCACCTGTGTGCCAGGTCTGCCAGAGGAACACATTAGAAGACATCCCTAGCTGTTTCTCAAAGTCCTTGGGAGATGGGAGGTACCGCTGGCGCCATAAACCAGGTCCTGCAGGCGATAGCAGACACCATCTGTACCAGCATCAACATCAGCAAGGGACAATATCCAGCCTTTGTCTGAGCCCGTGGAGAAACCTCAACCCTTCAAGAAGACAAGAAGGGGGCCTGCTTTCAACAGCAAGGGACTGGCAGCTCTTGGTTGATCTGGGGAGACAGCTGCATTTCCTGGACAGCATCGAAGCCACAACACTCCACCAAGACATAGTGTTGATGTCAACTTCCAGCAGGCAGGTGGTGCTGCTTGAGCTAACAGTTCCCTGGGAGGACAGAATGGAGGAAGCCCAGGAAAGGAAGAAAACAAAATATGCAGAGATTATGGTTGAGTGCTGGAGGAACGGTTGGAATGCCCCCTGGTTGGAATAGCCTATTGAGGTGGGCTGCAGGGGCTTCGTGGGCAGATCCCTACACCGTGTCCTTGGACTCTTCGGAATTTCCGGACTGCATAGGCAAATAGCCACCAAGAACATCTTGGAAGCAGCTGAGAAGGCTTCACTTCACGGTGGCTCTGGTTGAGGACGGGGGAGGCGTGGTGTAGTGCACTACCTTTGCACAAGTTGGTGGACTGATCACCCCTGGCTGGGTCACCCAAGTGAGGGTATATGACTAAGACCCAAAACACCTGGTGATCTCGGGTTGGTCTCTGGAGATGTGTCCATGTTGCACCACCAGGTGTATTGCAGATCATACAATTAGGTCATATGGATACTTGTTGACATTTTAACTATTTCTGGCTTCCAGGAACTTTAACTAACATAATCTGAAGCAGGTTTGAGCATCATCTACAAGAAAACAATCAATTTTTATTGTCTGGTAACATGATACATTGATTGAGGTTATACTTCTGAGTGACACCTTAATTTGAAGTATATATATCCACCTCTATTCATTAATCACGCCATACTCATATATTAATGTTATATGTAAAAGTTTTATGAATGGAATTATTCATTTCCAAATTATGTAGAGTTCATTTTATTTATATTGCCTTAATTAGAATGAAGTCAAAAGTGTAATTGTTTTAGTCCCTGTTAATGTAGACTCTAAAACCATCAGCAGTATCACAGCAAACTGATTAATGTCAGAACATTTGCAAAAAACAAAAGTGATGAGTCACAGAGGTGATATTTAAGAAGTATGACTTTATTAGCATTGTTTTTCACCATATAGTGAGTGTTTGACTTTTTTAACCCTCCACTCTTAAAAAAGGGGAATTGCCAAGCTCTTCCCAAACTTAAGAAGGTTACATCCCCGTTCGCCACCACCATACTATTTGATCCCATTACACCGGTTCATAAAATAATTGTCTATGTTTAGCTTTTGGTTGTACAGCTTTAGGACCTAAAGTGCAATCCAGGAGCGTAACATATAGACAGTCAGGGGATTGTGTTTTTATTAAAGCCACATAACTTACGATTTAACCACATACTACTTCATTGAGTTTTGAGAGCATTGTATCAACAGCTGCAGGTGTTTTTAAAAAGAAAAAAAGGGACATGTTTGGCATTAAAAAACTATTTAAAGTACCAATTGAATTTCAGTTCTTCCTTTTCAACTGATGCCCCTTTGGAGGTCACTGCAGGTGCCTCACTTCAACAAAAAAAGATTTTGAATATTTTGATCAGTTTTCAGGGGCATAGCACAGATAACAGTCAGGGTTTGACTCCTGGCAACATCTGGTCAGACAGTGGCAATCTTATTCCTTGGAGACACCTTGTATAAAACAACACTCAAAAGGATGCTTTTGACCTTTCCCACACTTGGTTGACAACCTCTTAAAAATTGAGAAATTATAGCCTTTGCTATAAAAGCTATAAAAGTTGTTGCTCTACCAAGAGTCCAGTCATATCTTGCTTCTGCTCCATATCCATTCATCTCTTGACCTGACCTCTTCATGAGGACATGATTTTTCCTGTCTTTAATCCTTTTTATTGTGCCAGGGGTCTACATGATAAGTGTCAATGTGCTCCACTTGCAATTTGTCACTCTACCCTTCTTAGTCCTCTACGCCTGATGTAGTTCCTAAGATCAAGGTTCAGACTTCAGACACTCCCTGGTGAGATCCTTTCCCAGGAACAACAAGGATGCATGTCTCCATGTTAATCCTGTATGTGTGTTCCCATAGTTTGACATGCGGTGTGGCACCAGAGGTAAAGCATTAGTCTTTGGAACCGAACATTCCTGATTCCCGGCTCCTCCTAGTGAGGGGAAGTGTTGTTGAGCAGGACACTGATCCCCTGGTGCTAGTGGACGGCAGCCTACTGCTCATGGTTCATCCATGACAGGTTAATTGCAGAGAACGAATTTCCCCACGGGGATCAATAAAGGATTAATTATTTTTACCTTTGGAAAGTTATACAATACCCCAATTATAGTTAGGTTCCATAAATTTGTTGGTCATATATATGCCTTCAACTAGTTTTTCTTACTGAAACACAGCACTTCCCCCTGAACCACATTTAACTATCCATCTTCAACCGCTTATCCTGCATTCAGGGTTGTGGGGGGTTCTGGAGCCTATCCCAGCTGTCATCGGGCGAGAAGCAGGGTTCACCTTTGACTGGTCATCAGTCAATCACAAGCCCACATATACAGACAGACAACATTCCCTCACTCACGCAATTTCCCCTGTTTTTTCCAATTTCCAATTAACCTGGTGTATGTTTTTGGACTGTGGGACGAAACCAGAGAAGCGGGAGGAAACCCATGGAGACACGGATAGAACATGCGAACTCCACACAGAAAGGTCCTCTCGTCTGAATCAAACCAGGGTCTTTCTTGCTGTGACGCTGAAGTGCCAACCATTGCGCCACCTCACACTTAACCAAAGTAATTTTGATCCAGGTAAAATTATCCTATTTGGGTTTTTCTTAAACTTTCAAAGAAATTTGCATGTATGCATGTCAATGTAAGGTTTAGGGAAATTAGATAATTCGGTTTAAGTGAGCATTGAAAGGAGTCTTGAATTAAGATATGTAGATTGTATTGATGTAATACTTGTGCCAAACCATCTACCTGAGTTGATACCTTAGAGTGCTTAGGTCTGACATTAGGGAACCACATATTTCATATATTCAGGTCCTTATAGTCATTGATATCATAGTAAGGACACTTTTGAACATATATTTTAAGAAAGAATAAAAAATTAAGAGACATTTATGTTAAATTACAATGACCATTGAAAAGTACAGGTGGTTACCAGATAAGTTTTACTACAATGAAACAGAGGGCACACTTTTAGTAAAACAGTGTATAATTCTACATAGCAATAGCCCATGTACAAACAAAATATGAATCAAACAGTATTTCATGAACATTAAATTAAAAGGTACACCACTTCCTCCAATAATTTATATTTGACGAAAGTGGCATTAACAAGCTTATTTAAGGGATAACAAATCATGAAAACGTACACCACACACACACACACAATATATATATATATATATATGTATATATATATATATACACACACACTATATATATGTATATATATATGTGTGTGTGTATGTGTGTATCTATATTTATACACATACATATATATATATATATATATATATATGCACAAACGTATGGATAAACAAACACCTATAATGTTACATTTTCTTCTGTGAATGAAGAGACATTCATAGATGGATCGATTGATACTGACAGGCTCAGAGTAAGCAGGAGAGGTTAATGTTTTTGGACTGCAGCTCCACCTGATCATCAGCAGCTGTTGTCAGAGCTCAGCTCCAAATAGAGTAGGAGAGTCTGCAGAGAAGATAAGTCAAGCAAAAAATGAAAGTCAATTGTCTGCATGATAAAATAATGAATGAGGATGTTGACAATTATATTTATTATTATTGTTATTATTATTACATTTCATGTTTCATTTACGGTATCACAAAGGCAGCCATATGAGAAAAAAAAACATTTTGAGATACATACATTGTATATAAACTTCATGTATGGGTATTTGAAGTTCTTAATAGTTAACAAAATATTATTTTCATACATGCATATAATGCTACATATTCCTACACGTTTACATTGCATTTTGCCAGCCAATAATATGATAGTGTGATAGAAATCAGACATACACACAGTTTGTTATACCATAAATGCCAATGAAGGAAAAGTACCAACACCGCTTGATTTAATTAATTTCCTCAAACAAATGAACTATCTGGGACACACAGGTGGAAAAAACTACAAACATCTGCAAAATGTTATTGGTTAAGATTATGGTGTCACCAACACATATCAGGGTAAAACGGAGTTGAAAGTATTGGGTGTTAAAATGCAGATTTATTTTATATTTTCCCTTCAGTAGGGTTGCCATTTTTCAAAAAGTATACTTTGGATTCTACAGCAACCCCAATGGTGATAAATCTAGAGTTGGAAAGATTTTAGGCATTGCAACAGCCATGAAATCACATAATCATAATTTCATCTCTTTTTTTTAGTCCAGGGACCCGGATTTTAAATCATTTTATATTTATTCAAGCTATCTCTCGGCAGCATCAATGTTAAACAATAGGGCTTATTTCCATGCACAGTTTTTAAGCAAATGTAACGTATTTAAGCTTATAGATGAAGCAAATAGGAAAGTCAGGACTTTCATGTATATATCATGGAATGTGATCCAAAGGTCTGATGAGACAAACAACTTCTATAAACTAAAGGTTCACTGTAGAAGACATTGGGAACATTGATTTTTTTCCATTTCTTTTCCATATGTCACATCTGGAAGTAGTTTGGCATATGTTGGGATTATTGGTCAATGTGATCTAAATCCAACCTGCTGTGTGAACAAGTGAACATGTTCTGAAAATGAGAATTACATTATTGCTCAACACGTACAGGAATTGTTTACCATGAGGTTTCAGCACAAAAACTTTTTTATACACAAACACATGTACAAACACACACACACACTGAAAACAAAGTTTTGAGCAGGAATCCATCCATCCAAACAAAGAAGATAAATCACATGTGTTCAGGCTCACAAAAAACAGTCGCTGGCAAAGAATGACAACCAAAACTCTCTCACACACACATACACACACACAGACACACATTTATTTAAATCAATGTATTAAATAAATAAATAGATACATCATGACTTGTGGCCGTATGAATAAATATATATACTGAAAAATAGAAGTGTTATCCACTGTTCCAGCTCCCATCATAACAGAGATACAAGATGCTATAACAGTGCTCTCTGGATATCAGGCAAAGAAAGAAGAGCATTCAAACTATTGTTGTGCAGCAGGTTGTTGTTGGTGGTTTAATGTTATGGGGGGCCCTGTAGTAAATGAACACATATTTTTGTGGTACAGACTTCAGAATTGAAGAATTGAAACACCTAAAAGCATCTTGTAAATAGTCTTTAATAGGCTTTACTTTATAGCCAGCTGCATGCATTCATGCAAGAAGTAATATAAACAAAATATATTTGATTTGTTTTGAAAAAGGCTTGCAATGCTATACCAAATATCTTGCATCTATGAGATTTAATTGTCAAATAGAAGAGGACATGCAGAGTGTTATATTGAATATTGATGCACGGACACTGGCAGAACATGCAGCATGAATGCAGCTGCAATCAAGGGTATTTGGAAAGTAGAACAAAGTCAACTGCTCTTGAAGACTTTTATATTGATAGTGATATTAGCAATATAGTGATATTAGCAAATTCTTGTCATCGCTTCAAAAAGCACCAAATTTTATGATTTGATTTTTAAACAGTAAATATTCAACTGGTTATCATATGGATACATTCTGTGTTTATCTATGTGTAATATGAGCATGACTTCATCCCTAGTATTTTGGTTAGTGTTGCTTCTCACTTTCTCTGGCAGCCATGTAGGAATACTGAGTTTCATTTAATCTTTAACCTGACCAGGTCCTGTTATATTTTGTAGTATATCTTCCACTCTGGAAGGATACAGATAAGCATTCGAAGAACTGAACTCCCACACAGTAAGGAGGAAGGGTGGAGAGAAACACAAAAAAGAAAAATGGTTATCATGAATTGAAATACTTTACATCCCCAGGATAAACCATAGATAACAATGATAAAATATCACAAGTTAACACAAAAAAAGATGGTCCATTGTCCACATTATTTAGTTGAATCTGTGGAATATAGTTCCCTTATATAAAAAGAATATATATATGTAAATGTAACTGAAAAGACAGAAAATTTGGCAAATGAAAGCACTGACAAAAAACAAAAATAACAACAACAGTAACGAAAAAGCTCTTGAACTCAAACACAGTCAACTGCTAGTAAGAGTCAAAGAAAAATATGATCAAGTCCTCCAATATCTACTGAATATCACTTATCCTGCACTTTGGGTCTCAGTGTTGCTGGAGCCAATTCCAGTTGTTATTTGGCCGGTTGAACACAAGGACACATATAGAAACAAAAACTTGTCACTGTCTAATTCATACATCTGGGAAATTTAAGGTCTCAATTTTTTTTGCTGCATGTTTCTGGACTCTGGGAGGAAAACAGAGTCCATGGACCAAATCCACGCTGAGACAGGGAGAACATGCAGACTCCAAACAGAAGGTCCTGTTGTAATCAACCCAGAGGCCTTCTTTATATGAGGTGGAAGCACTAACCACTGCACCACCGTGCTGACCACATCAGACCGTTATGGTTAAAATTAAATGCTTTACTTTTGGTTATAAATTGACCAAAAGTGATACAAATTCATTAAAGCTTGCCACAGGAGCTTGGTAATACAATCGCCTTACAAAGTCCTCATTGAAAACATGTGTTCATTTTCTTGTGGTCCTGTGAACCTGTTTTGAATGTAGTGCTGGGACGAAAGTGAGTTACTGTGTTTTTTTTGAAACAACACAACCCAACAATGCATAAATAAGCGAGACAGCACAAAGTAAGTGTGAAAGCTAGTCAGTGTGGATATGCTCAAAGATGCACTTATTAAAATCAAAAGTTATTTTTTTCATGCTTCTCTCTAACAGTATTGCATGTCACAACTGAAATTTCCTTTCTTTTTTCTCTCTTAAATAAGAGTGTAGGGTTGCGAAGAGGGAGTGCATTTGTATTTTAGCAATTGTTCATTGAGAAGAAAAAATAAGGCCTTGTGTCTGTGTCTTTGTGTGTGTGTGTGTGTGTGTGTGTGTGTGTCTATCTATGTGTGTGTGTGTGTGTGTGTGTGTGTCTATGTGTGTGGTATAAGCTCTTTATTTCTAGTTTCATCAACGCAGTGAACTGGAATCCACTCATAGTCTCAGTAAGCAGATTATCTGCTTAGTTGGGAGCGCATGTTTGGAAAATGTAACTTATACTAATAAGAGAATTCCAGACAGACCAACATGATCTTCTTACCTAGGTTTGCACCGGGAAATCAAAGACTAGCAATGGGTGTGGCCTGAGCCTGGCTCTCCTGCAAGCAATGAAAAATAGTTAACTGCACAAACACTTCTAAAGGTCTTCCATAATTCCATTACGTCTTCTTAAGATAATCCATCAGAAAGCAGTACTTCATAGGCATCATGATTATTTTGAATACCTTCATGTCAGATATCATAATAAGTTATGCTTAACCTCTTAACCGCAGGCTTAGCATCCAGTGTTTTAAATCAAACCTTGATAAGTACTCCTACAGTTTAAGGTGTTTCATTCTGTCTTATTTTATAGCTGTGGGTATAAAATAAACAATCAAAAACACGTATTTTGTTTTTGCATTCTTTATCTATATCATTACCTATTAGAGGGTGCCATCTTAGCCTTTACCTTTCCTAAAAATCTAGGGGACACAGATTAATTTGCTACAAAAGAGGCTCCAGCATCCCCCACGACCCTGAGAGCAGAATCAGCAGCAGAAAATGGATAGATGGATGGGGTCCTCCTTAATCAAACCTCTTTTTTGAGATGTGATTTTCTCATTTTATTATTCTATGAATTTCTCAAACATTGATTTAAGGGACAGTCTTTCCAACACCTGACATGAGTAAAAAGCTTCCACAATCTTCACCATACCACATCATTTGCGGTGTCCTCATGTCACTTTTATTTCTCTTTCACTCACAACATCACTCAAATATGCACTTATCGTCTTCCTCATACAAAAAAAAAAAAAAAAAATATATATATATATATATGTATATATATATATATATATATGTACATCAACAAATGGCTTCTACCAAAAACGCACAACATATGATTGCCACTAAAGTTAAACTACTAATACAAATGTACATATTTCCTACCTGTGGTGCTGATGTAAGCAGCAGTGGTGGATTCGCCATCCTCCTCAGCAGCATATTCTGCCTGACAGTTCCAGTCCACAGGTCCATTGCTCACTGTCATGAGTCTCATGTACATTTGGATCACATCTCTTGCCTTTTGTAAAGCTTCTTTAGGAGAGCTCTCTATCATCCTTATGAACCTCATGGGACTGTTCTACAAGAAATAGAATAAATTGACAGGGGAAACAAAACTTGAGTACATCCAAAAGCTTTAAAACTGCATAAAAAAACACCAAAAAACAAGGAAAAAAACAAGGAAAAAAACAAAAACAATCATAACATAAGTAAAAAGAAACCTTTGCTTGCATTGCAAAAGCTGAATTTATTGCAGGATCATATTAATCATTCAATGTACGTACTCCTTGGAAGCTTTTTAAAAAAAATTGAAAATAAATAATAATAATGGTAAGTGTTCTGAATGTGTTCCAGTAAATAGATGCCCCCTTAAAAATGATAAACACAGTATTTAGTTACAGATAAATTATTTCATAATTTTCACATTTCATTTTACTTTTTTGATAATGGGGAAATGTGGTTCAATATTATTATTGAATTTTCAGCACTGTCTGTGGTCCTGAAATTACAGGCAAATCTGTCAAAATAATTTCACTTTAAATCAATGCCAATCTTTCAAAATACTGTTTTGGTGTGGGGGATGTCTTTACAGTAACACTTTAAAATACAGTGAATACCTATTCAATTTTACTTGTTTCAGTCAACCTCATGCACAATTACGTGATAAAAATGTCATATTTATTGCCCTGATTGATACTGATGACCCAACCCATTATGATGGACTGCCTTGTGTCAGTCTCTCTTATGCTGTTAAAGTGGCCCCAAAGACTCATGGCAAATGAACCTGTCATTGGATACCCTGTTTTCCTTTTCCTTTTTTGTAAGACCTTTGGTAACTACATTGGCTGCTGAACTTTGGGTGCAACAGCTATACACACACACACACACACACACACACACACACACACACACACACACACACACACACACACACATATATATATATATATATATATATATAAAACTATTATTATATTTATGTTTGGAATTTTATATGTTATTGTCACATATTTCTCTATCCATTTGTTTATCTACCAATCTTTTTCTATATTTTTTGCCTATTGTTCATGTGTATACAAATTGTGTGCGTGTGTGACATCGCACTGATTCCACTAATATGCTTCACCTTAATAAGAATATAAAGCAGACAAACAAATAAACAAATAAATAAATTTCTTTAAGTTAATTAATTGATTGATTGATTGATTCATTCATTCATTATCTATACTGCTTATCTTGAAGTCCTGGTAATAAGAGGTGGGATGCAGGAGAGGTTGTCAGTTGATCATTTAGCCACCTACAGTTATGTACAAGCATTCACTCCCAGCTTCACGTGTATGGATGATTTACAGTCTCCTATTTTTTTGGACTATGGGAGGACACCAGATAACTCAAACGAATCCACACACACAAGGAGAACATGCAAACTTCACACATTAAGTCCATTTCTTATGGATGAATCAAGAACCTACTTGCTGTGATGCAGAAGCACTAAACACTGCACGACTGTTCCACCTATAATTGCAGATTTGTATACTTTAATACTTCTACTTCTATTGCTGCCTCCCCATACAACTACTATTTGTACTACTACTGTTTTTCTGCAGACCTTCAGAAAAAACTAGGCTCTAACAGAAACTCCACGTCAAGGTTTACCAGTGCCCCATAGAAAGTGTCCAGAACTATGGATGGAATGTGAGGTTCTCTAGCTGCAACTCAGAGGAATACATGATCTTCAGCGGATTACCAAGACTGCGTAAGACATCATTGGTGCCACTCTCCCATCCCTGGAACAGATTGATTGGCTGAAGAATAGAGCTTGGAAGATCAGTTCTGATTGCAGACACCCTGGACAATCTCTCTTATACATCCTCCCCTCTTGCAGGCTGAGGATAGTAATGGCACAGACAGAAAGACTGAGAAACAGCATCTTCCCCCAAGCTTTGAAAGCTCTGCTAAATGCCTATGCTGGACCTGCACAAATTTAACTTTGCACTTCATGTTTACATTCAGGGAACTGCTATTATATAACTATTATATTTTACTTATATCTAGTGCCATATTATTTCTATATCATTGCTAATTATGTTTGTTCTGCTGCAAAAGGGACCGCTATCAAACAAAATTTTGCTGCACAGGAATGCGCAATGACAATAAAGAATCTTTCTTACTTATTATTACTACTACTACTACTACCACCCCAAACAACAACAGCAATTGTTACTTATTTGCTATACATTATAAGAGCAGTATCCTTTCATTAAGTTAGCCTGACAAGAGTGACTGGTGAATCTGATCAATCAGCGAGTAAGTGATTTTTTTTAAATGTAGTCAGGGATATCAATCTTTTTGTTTTAGCAGCCATCAAGCATTTGTGATCTTGTTCAATCAGCTATTCAGACAGTAGTATATCAATTGCAAAAACACATTTTTATATTATTTGTATTGTATTTGTGTGTAAGTGTATTCATTATATTTAGTGTTTGGTTTTTCTTTGTGATGATAACGCTGGCATGTAAGAAATGTGCCATTTCCAACCAGACAATATGCCCTGAGGATCATTACCTGCCTGTTGTTGGTATGCCCTGCTAAAAAGCATTCATTCCTCCATTGTATATAGAGTATATTCATTTTATGTATGTATGTATGTATATATATATATATATATATATATATATATATATATATATATATATATATATACACACACACACACACACACACACACACACACACATATATATATATATAAGGTATAAAGATAATGGATGTGCTTGAGACAATCCCTTTAGACTTTCGGTGAGGTGCAGGGATTAACCTTGATCAGTCACCAGTTGATCAAAGGGCCATATCTGGAGACAACCATTCAGTCGCTCACTCATACTTATGGATTATTTCATCATCTATAGTTAACAAACTGCAGGGTTTTCTAATATAGGATGAGACTTGAAGACCTTGTTAGATATGAACGTCAACTCCTGCACCGCCGTGCCATATGCTTGTTTTTACACACAATTATTAGATTATTTATTTTTTCTGAGAATAATTTACCCAATATGAAAACTAAGTCAGTATCTATCAACCTTCATGGCCAGAGAAAATCGGGTAACTTTTTGACAGCAAGGTTTCACCGTCTGATATAAGATCATTGTATAATGACAGAATTTTAGTTTCTTGGTAATTTTTTTTACTTAATTTTGTTTGTTTACTAAATTTTTGTTGATTTTGTTGGGTGGTGCCTGAACAGTTTTCCATGATTTTCTCACAATTTGTTGAAAACTGAAATATTGCCAAGCAATGGTGACGCAAATTCTCCCATCTCCCAATCTAATTATCCTCTTTGCAAAATCATGATGTCTTTTCGGCAAGTTTAATGATCTGAGACTGATCATAGAAAGGTGCCAGCAGCTCCTCTTGATCTGAGCCATGGTTAAACCACCAGTAGGAGGCAGGAGGCTAAGTAAAAGGAGAAGACATCTGACACTGATTAGAAGATGGGGGACAGTCTGGATAAGTCTGGAACTGTTGCAGCAAGGGTTCTGCAACATTGTTCAAACTATGCATTATTGCGAAACTCCAACTGCCTGTAAAATGTATTGGGAAGAAAACACATTAGTTCAACAGCCTGTTATGAAGTGAAGAAAACTGTAATTGGTCACAATGCTCATTACTCTGAAATTACATTGTTACTTGCAGTTTGAGAGATGCACAGCCAGCAATCAGACAGGTGGTAAAACCACTTGAATTACTCCTGTCAACTGCCATACAGATGAATACTGCCTACAGATGTAGCACTGCATCTTTACTGTTTTTTTTAAGTTTACATTGGCACCAAATAAAGCATTTGGGATCACTGTACTAATAAAATAATGATTAAAAAGATAGCTCACCCTTCTACAACCCTGTTAAAGTAGAAAAGAATGATACATACTTATATTTAAAAACAACTAGATAAATATATATAAAAAAACCTACCTCCACTTCTTCATTTATTTCAGGTATGCAACCTTGTGTGTAAAGATGGTAAATTGCCTTTTCCAGGGTGTTGACATATCTCCTGTTGTCTGAATTCCTGCCATAATGGAAGTGTTTTGTCAAGAGCTCCAGCACTTGTGGGATGGCTGCTTTGATAAAGCAGGCTTTACTCTTCAAGACACAAGAGACAGATCATTAGAAAGAAAAATAAAATAAACATGTCAACAGTGACCATGCTATTTTTCTTTTTAATGCAAATGTAGGGGAGCAAAAATCTAAGGAGCCAAATACATTAAAGACAATAATTCATCAATGAAGTAACACACAGAATCTAGGAAATATACATATGCAACATTGGTCTGTTTTTTCCTGCATCCTATATATTTTATGTTTTATGTTTTATGTTTTTTTATGGCTGCATGATCAGCAACCATTACATAAAAACCAAAATATAAAAAAAGATAAATACACGCTAAACAAAAATGTTCTTGGTTAAGTGACTTCTGGTTTCCTTACCAGCTGTTTTATTTGGTTGTGAAAGAAATGTCATGCAGTGTCTTTGGTGAAAAAAATAAAACACAAACGAACAAACAAAAACAATACAAATTTACTCAGAGAAAATAGAAACACTTCAGATTAAAAACAAATTTTATGTTTATAGCAAAAATGTGGAATGAAGATTTATTAAGACTATCAATAATCTTTGACGGTGCCAACATTTCTTCTACAAAGACAGCTTCTACCCAAAGACATTCTTACTGAATATATGCTAAGCCAAATAATTTTTAAATGAAATTGAAATCCTTTTTCATTAAAAGTTTTTATGCTTTAATGAAGTTTTTTTTTTTTTCTTTTGAGTCCCTTATTGCTATATTTTAAAAGGAAAAAAGCCAAAAAAAACAAAACAAAACAAAAAAAAAAAACTCACTCTCTGTGACAGACACTTTCCATTTTTTATTTACTTTCCATTTGTAATTTTTTTATTCTGGGAAGTTGGAAATTCAGTGAGGTTTTTAAGATCTCTCATTGATTACAAAATGTTTTTTTCTGGTTTCAATTTTGGATACATTTGATTTTCAAACCACTTCATCATACCATAATCTCAAATAAAGTACAATCTAGAAGTATTGACAACTTATTTAGTTACTGTATAGGCAAGCCTGTCACCAAGAAATGATCTTGCATATGGCTAAATTACAGTGTAACATGAATTTCAATATGTGTAAAGTGAAAATATGGTCTTGTATGATCAAATGAGTATACTATAAATTCCTATTCAATTGACTATTGCTTAATTTCGAACAAAACAAAACATACCCATTAACATGAGGGTAGACAGGAAAGTTATTCTTTGAGCCTGCCAAATTGCACATGGAGAGAGTGAAAAAATCCACTCTTTTTGAAAGCACAGCCATAGTTAAACAAAAGTGTGCAAAAATGTCCGGGTGCCTAGAATTTAACATTAATACTTAAAATTAAACAAAAAACATTTCAAGTTTTGATTTGTCTATTTGGACTGTCAATGGCACATTAAAAGTCAATTAATGAATAAATACACAAATGCAAGCAAGCATGCAAGCATCCACACGTACAAAAATAAAAAATGAAATAATACCTAACGGAATGGACGGCCTGTCTTTGAAAATTTAAAAAAAACAACATTTTGCAGAGTTCTTCAAGTACTGCTTAGGGCCATAAGCTCCCTTCACTGCACCAGTGGTACATACTGTACAAATACATATTCTGTGTTCACTCAGAGAAAATTACCAGATAGGATCAAAGCTGCTCTGGACCCTGAACTCTAAGCCGGTAGGACTGTTCTAGTTTTGGAATGAAAATCAGGGAGTTCTGATATTTTAATTTCAACATTAGCCTTCCCTATCAGTTTCAGCACAGAATGGCCAGCATGGCATAGCCTCTTCATTTGTCTTTGAACTCTAAGGAATTTGGTTTGAAAGACAACATCGATACTCGTGTGTCTCGTGCTCACAAGATGAAGAAAAACAGTTATGAAAGCACAGAGCCAACCTATGCCTGCACCAATAACTTTGGAAATGATGACATTTTACAGTATGCCACCTACATACGTACATTTTTCAACAGAACATGCTGTGTTGTTCCAAGATCAAAGAAATGTGGGGTATTGATTCAGAACTCTGTGCCTCAACACACACACATACAAGCACATGGCTCAGAGAACAAGTGATCAAACAATGCATTCAGCTTCTGCTGTCTGACCACAAAGAGATCCCTTCAGCATCTTAGGGGTTAACAAAGGTCTCTTGACATATTCAACAAATTCCTGTAGAGGGAAATACCCAAACCACATCAGATGCCCAAACCATCTCAGCTGACTCCTATCGTGACACATCCCCGGTCACACAAGCTAACCTGTGGAGGAGTTATTTCAGCCACACATTCATTCGATCTGCCCAGTGCTCTCTCCTAACTACAGCAGGATTTCCAGCCCTTACCCTGAACCATAACGGCCCTGAACAATGTCTGGACAAAATCATCATATGTATTGCGCTCATCAATCAAGGATTCCTTCCTAGCTTATGTACCGCAGCACATTGTTAGGTTGTTACCATAACTGGCACGATAACCTTCTGACCAAAACTCAGAACAGATCCCTCCACTATGGAAATTTTAGATATGGATCAGTCGGATTTCATGTTCCCAATTTTCAATAGAATGCTAGTGAAAATGGAGGTGGAAATATCTTAATATCATTCAGTCGAATCAATTTACAAAACAAGATGGTTTGTCACCATAATCATGTTTTGATCAAGAATAAAAAAATAAATAAATGAGTAAAAACAATTAAAAAAGAGAGTAAAATAATTTGAATTTAACTGCATTCTACTGACATTTGTAAACAGTGCAGTCTTATTATTAAATGCAGGGTGACATCCCAGAAATACAACATGTGCTGTAAATATTAATTGCCACCTTGTAGCACTCAGACCTGATCACATTTTTGGTGGGCTTTTGTGTGGTCTCACCCTTGTTATGCCTACAGTTATTTAAGAGATTATATCTATTCGGAATAATATGGGTCTGCTAACCTCTACTTCTTTGGTCATGTCACAATATACTCACAAATGTATGTGAACCAGATCGTCCACCACACCAATATACCTCACCCCTCCAACCCCTTTCTGACTCAAGGCCCCAGAGTTTTGTTCTTACAAACTCCAACATGCCTTCTTCATTTACAAGAAACTTCACTAGCAATAAGACCATACTAATAAAATGTCCCTTTTTTCTGGGCTTCTAAGTGCCTGTCTTGTTCATCTGTGTTAAGTGCTCTTAAACCCAAGGTTTCTCATGTCCTACTTCAGTATTATTCTAATCAATCACTTTTTTTCGAAATCTATTTTCCTTTGAATGGACACAAAAGATGATTATCAGGGGTTCATGTTTTATCGTGAACATTTTAACGGATATGGGAACCACCTTTTTAGAAATTGAAAAGCCGAAATAAATGCTTCATGTCAATATTAACAATTGATAAATTTATATGAAAAGAAACACTTGCTTTGAACATCAGTCTGATAATACAAGTATAACTGTATTTAAATGTGATAGAATTATCTACTGGTTTCCAATTGTTTTTAGTATAAATTCGCAATGGTTGAAAAGTTTATGTCAAGTTGATGTTTAAGTGTCTGATTTACTGCATCTATAATAACTGGGTTTGGCCACAATCTATCAGAATTCGACTAAATCAGAGCAATTACAAGTTAATCACACAACTATGTCCTTGCTGCATAGCTACTCACTCACCAAATTGAAATGTTCTGTGAATGGATAGATTATAAAACACCCCTGGTCCAACTGGTTGTCGATCTGTGGAGGAAGAAATAGGAAGTCAATACGTATTTTGAACGGACATTCAAATGGTCACAGCTTCGTAAATATTGTTTTTCATTTTACTATTTACCCACAACTCATTCAATCAACCTAGTTGTTTGTACTGTCCAGTGATTCCCCATAATAGTTGTTATGAGTCAGTGGATTTGCAGCCATCAAAATATAACTTTCTTCAGGTGTCAATAATGAAGACAAGGGTTTTCATCATGGTTTTGGTTTTAGCATAAATATATTAATTAATAATGCAGAATTTAAAAAAAATGAAAAAAAAAAAATACAGACTTAACCTGCGGTTGAAAAATTGCCATCACTCACCACAAGACAACTTTTACTTGAAATAATTAGACAAAGTAGACCACTAATGTGACCTATCTGAGTAAATTTGTACTCATTAATATAGATCTTTCATCACCTCAAAGTTTTAAATCACCTCAGATTTGATTTCACACTCAGTCACATTGTCCAAGGGGTCGGTGTGCAGAGGAACAAAACATCCACCTTACTATTGGAAGGGGACTCTATATATTTATATATAGCTACAAGATGTAGCTTGTGAAGTCATGGATATTGATTTGAATTATAGTACTTTTAGTTCTTTTGGAGAACCAACTACTTTATGTCAAGGCAGGTCAAACAGGGCTGCAGAGTATAAGGTCATATTGGCCTACATTCATTTAACTGCTGTTTCAAACATGAAATAAAGATGAAACTTTATTTATTAAGTACATCCAATCCAAAGGTTTTGTAGCAGTTTTAAAAATCACATTAAAAAACTAGGTATGATCCTAATCTTTGTACATCTGATACAGAGCTAAAATTAACTACACCACTGGCAGCAAGCGAGTGGCAGAAGTTTCTTTTTACCAATCAAATTAAAACCATGTAAATCCAACAGCATGAGACATTGCATTTCTACCATTTTTTATTACAGAAAGGAAGCTACAAAAATATCACGGCAGAGGCTTTATTCATGCCGCACAATAAATTAATCAGTTCTTCCCTTTTCTGTCTTCAACCTCAGGGTTTTATTTTGTGGCTGTTTATGGGCAGGTGGAATGGTGGCGTAGTGGTTAGTGCCACGGCCTCACAACACGAATGAACTTGGTTTGATACCAAGAAGGGGACCTTTCTGTGTGGAGTTTGCATGTTCTCCCTGTGTATGCCTGGGTTACTACTGTCAAGTATCTGTGTCATCTAATCAGTAACATGATCTTCAAAAAAAGTCATCATGCCAGCCTTATTAATTGTCAAAATCTGTCTAATCTAATCACATTCTCAGACATAATCAGATACAGCCTTGAAGTTCTACAAATGCGCAAATAGACACAGGATACTTAGTATCAAGCTAAGTACAAAAACCCATCCCATTCACATGAATTCTTTTTGATCTTTTATGGTTTCTCAACACCATTTTTGACTTGGAAAATTGACTACAAGCAACCTTTATGGCCTAAGTACCAAGGAGAAAACATTATTAAAGAAAACATCAAGTGTTGAAAAGGGCGTAAAAACAGGAAATCTATGAAATGATCAATTCAACTACACAAGATTCCTACTCAGATAGAATTCTCTAGGATTTATTAACTAAATTCCCCATCCTGCTCACAGGGTTGTAAGGCTTAGCATGAGTCATTCTTAGCTGAATCTGCAAAGAGGTAGGGTACCTGTCACCAGTTGATCACAGGGCAGCATAAAAAAACAAAAAACAAAAAAAAAAAAAACATCATCACCTTTATCCATAAAGCACTGTAAAAGCCGGAACTAGACCAAAGTACTGTACAAGTGAGTAGAGGTGAACAAATGACAGGAAGTCATAAAACAAAGAGCACAATAAAATCAAGCAATCTAAAGTCTCTTGAGAAGTGCAGGAGGACACAGACAACAACAACGCTAATCAATAAAATAGGACAAAGGAAAACTAGCTCATTCAATAATACAGTATCACACAGGGTCAAAGACCAAGGAAAAAAAGAACATTTCAATACCAGTTCTGAAAGTGTCAAATAAAGGAGTCTGCCTCAGGTACAGAAGTAAATTGTTCCAAATTATCGGTGCCTCAGTCAAACAGCTCTGTCCCCTCTGAGATTTTGTGTTGCCCTTGGTACCTCTAAAAGCAGCTGGCCATCTAATTGGAGGGACCATTCAGGAGTATAGGGTTGGAAAGCAAATAAGGTTAAGAGAAAATTAAAATAATTTTGAATACAAACTCTAAAATGCAAAGGCAGCTGGTGGAATGAGGCCAGAATGGGTGTGATGTACTATTGTTTATGAGAATCAGAAATACAGCCATTCACAGTTAAATCAAAACAATGAACAATTAGCAACCTTTATTTAATCTCATATGACTGCATGGTTCCATATTGTGTCTGGAACCATGTCTGTCTCTTCAAAAAGACAAAAATGATACACATTCTGCAGTATTTTTTGGATAGATAAAAAAAACGAAAAATGTATTTCACTCTAGTCCTACATTCTTTTGTTTTTTATTTGATTTTGTTAGTTTCTTTGACTTTTTCATAATCTGCACAATGCTATGTTGATCCTGTTCGGATTCTGACAGAAATGGTTCTTAAATTAATTATGTCAATACTGGGTGACGAATGGGACAGTGACCTAAAAATGTATTGCAATAAGGACTTTCCAGAACTGTGACTCTGCTTGATATTTTAACATATATTTATACCATTATTTTGCACAAACTCATTCAGCTGCTGTCTCATCAGATCTCTTTGCTAATATGTCACAGCTAGCTCTATTGAACAGTTCAATTGTATGAAGTGTAAAATTTGCAAATGAGGAAGAAACAGAGTTCTAGACTTTTTTTTATTCCTCCATCACCTAGTGTTGATTTTTTTGTTTCTGAATAAATTAAATTAAATATTGTTATTATTATTATGAATAATGCAACCTCAGTGGCCAGTGTCTCCCTGAGATGATTCCAAGCCTGGATAAATGCAGAGGGTTGCATCAGCAAGGAAGGTAGGAAGGTGGATATACATTGTGTGCAGGAAACCAGGTGGAAAGTTAGTAAGGGTAGAAGTTTAGGAGCAGATTTTAAGTTGCACGATCTTTGTACTGACAGGGAGAGAAACGGAGTAGGAGTTACCTTGAAGAAGGAGTTTGTTAGAAATGTTCTGGAGGTGAAAAGAATGTCAGATAGACTCATGACTTATGAGTCTGTAAACAGTGAGGCTACAGCGAATGGGGTTCAAGAAGTTGGAGTATTTCAGGTACTTGGGGTCAACAGTCCAGAGCAGTGGAGAGTGTGGGAAAGAGGTGAAGCGATGGGTTCAAGCACGTTGGAATGGGTGGTGAAAAGTGTTAGGGGCACTATGTGATAGAAGACTATAAGCCAGAATGAAAGGAAAGGAGTACAAGACAATGGTGAGAGCAACGATGCTTGTATGGACTACAAACAGTTACAGTGACGAAAAGACAGGAGGCAGAGCTAGAAGTCACAGAGACGAAGATGTAACGTTCTCTTTGTGAGTGACCATGATTTATAGGATCAGAAATGAGTCTATCAGAGGAACAGCACATGTTAAATGTTTTGGAGAGAAGGTCAGAGAAGCCAGACTGAGATGGTTCGGTCATGCACAGAGGGGGGATAGTGAATTTATTGGTAGACGGATGCTAGAATTTGAGCAGTCAGGTAGGAGGTCTAGACGAAGACCAAGGAGAAGATTTAAGGACATAGTGAGAGAGGATATGAAGGTAGTTGATGTGAGAGAGAAGGATAGGGTTAGGTTGAAAGTGTTGATTTGCTGTGTTGATCCTTGTAGGGAAAAGCCGAAAGGAGAAGAAGATTATTATCATTCATAATAATTCAGGACTAATTTAGAGATTTTTATTTTTTTCAAGTATTAATGGTCAGAATGGCTCTTTATTGTAATTTGTACATGCAGCTGTAGATAGGTCAGGATTTTAATTATCTGCTTATAATCTATGTGGTTCTTCAAGAATTAAGAAATTGATTGATAAATATGTTGCAACATGCTTTTAGAAAAAAAAAACAACATCTTCTTCTTCGTCTTTCATGTTTTCCCTTCAGGGATCGCCACAGCGAATCAACTCTCTCTATCTAACCCGCTAACCTATTCTCTGTATCCTCCTCTCTCACACCAACTACCTTCATATGTTCTCTCACAACATACATAAATCTTCTCTTTGGTCTTCCTCGCGACCTCCTGCCTGGCAACTCCAATACCATCATCTGTCAACCAATATATTCACTATCCCTCCTCTGTACACGACAGAACCATCTCAGTCTGGCTTCTCTGACCTTCTCTCCAAAACATTTAACATGTGCTGTTCCTCTGATAGACTCATTCCTGATCCTATAAATCATGGTCACTCCCAAAGAGAACCTCAAAATTTTAATCTCTGCTACCTTTAGCTCTGACTCCTGTCTTTTGGTCATTGTAACTGTTTCTACTCTATACAGCATTGTTGCTCTCACCACTGTCTTTTACACCTTTCCTTTCATTCTGGCTGATAGTCTTCTATCACATAGTACCACTGATACTTTTCTCCACCCATTCCAACCTGCTTGAACCTGTCTCTTCACCTCTTTTCCACACTCTCCGTTGCTCCTGTTGACCTGAAGTACCTGAAATCCTCCAACTTCCTGATCTACACTCCCTGAAGCCTCACTGTTCCGCCTGAGTTTGTGTCATTCACACACATATACTATGTCTTACTGCGACTAACTTTTATTCTGCTGTTGAATAATAGAGTCAGAAACTCTACCACTGCCTCTCCTAGATACTTCCACACCTCCATAGGTATATCATCAGGACCATCTGCCTTTATGATCTGGTTATTATGGTTGATTCGCATGTTTGGTTTTTGGCAAAAGTTTTACGCCGGATGCCTTTCCTGACGCAACCCTCTGCATTTATCCGGGCTTGGGACCGGCTCAGGGAGACACTGCCCTGTGCGCCCCCGAGGCTGGCTCGAGAGGACACCGGCCAGTGCCGCCCTGAGGCTGCATTAGAAAATGAAGAAAAACCAAATCACAATATTTGCATTGCAGCCGAGCATAATAAACAATTACATTACATTACATTACATTACATTGCATTTGGCAGACGCTTTTATCCAAGGCGACTTACAATAGAGGACATAGGGACTGCAAATACACTTGCAAATACACGATGCACAGGAAATATACAGAACATTACATGATCAAGTCCATCTCAATGAATTGCCGGTGACCCATTTTAAATGAGTTTGATATCATTTGTCTATCCTCGGAGGTGAAACTATGCTAACCAACTATTTGTAATTACAATGTGCCATGTTGTGAAGAATAACGCTCACCAGCCGATTAAGGCTCAGAAGTTGATCCTGTGTTACAGAATGCCGGCATGGACCTGGGACACCACCTAATGCCAGGGGCCAGCATAGGAGAAAGAGGCACAGTTGCTGAGCCTGGAAGCAACAAAAAGACAAAGATTTCCAATTCAGTCAATATATTAATTATGAGAATACAGTATAAGCCCTGGGAATTCAACTTGGTGTCAACAGTAAAAATAATCAGTAGACAATGTGTAATGCTTTGCATTTTTATACACCACAAATTTATTTCCCAAAAAATCAAAAGAGCAAGTGTCCTCATGCGCTCTGCATTGTTTGAGGTTGGGCAGTAATGGTTGATGGGAAGAGTTGGTTAGAGGTTTTTGATCTGCTGGGCGTGCCAGCTCTCATTCACAGACTTGAAACTATTTACCAATGGTGGTTTTAAACTCTACCCAATTTGAATTTCATCTCAAATGATTAATTTAAACTGGGAGAGTGGCTAAAATATAACAGACTACTCTTGGCATATGCCACTGGCAGCACTACTGTTATCAAGGACCATGTAACAATGTCAGGAGAATCAAACTCTACATAATGACTCAATTTTGCTACTTCAATTATATATAGACTTCCTCTATGCTCCTGTGGGTTTACAGTAACCTCTGTTTTAGACACATTACAGTTATGAGCTGGAGGCATTCTGCTATCTTTTTTTCCTGTAGTCTCCGGCTTATACAGTAGAGATTCCCAACTGTTTTAGTTAATGCTGTTGAAGGCCTCTGGCTTCCTCCTGATACAGTAACATTTGTTAGCAACAGCATATTGTTAGGGTGGGCAGTGAGCATATTGTCAGCACAAGAATTCAAGAAGTCACTGGTGACCTAATGCACAAGTGGCACTTTTTATGTTAGCAACAATGATAAGCAGGACATGTGAACAACCTGGATAGCCTGTACATTCATTTGCAAATTTTTGTATTTATTTTAGATTTTTTTTTATTGTTATTACTTTGAATACACAGTAAGGCCCTCAATTTCTTCCTCTCAGGTGGTCTAAATAAAAATACACACTGAATACATAGTTCTCCAAAAAATCCCAGATGTTGACAGTTACTAGGAGGGGGATAATGATATTTTTTTTCTAAAAGTCATGCATAAAGTATCAAATGATTATTCTGACTGACATTTTCTATTTCTTTGGTTCATACAATACAAGTGACCACAAGACCCCTTTAGCTTGTAGCACAGAATATGCAAATCATTTAAGAGACCACATACCACAGAACTACTGAATTTGCACAAGCCATGAGGGGATTTTCAAGTCTCCTTTGACTAAATGGAGTGTCAATTTGAGCTGTTATGCACTTTAGCAGTCTTGAAACAGCGTGTAATGGTTCTAAAACTATTTTTTCTTATTTTTATTTCCTTTTATCCACTGTCATCGGAAAAAAAAAAAAAAAGTATCATTATCCTGCTCAAGAAAACTGTCTGTAATGGAACTTGGAACGTGACCAAAAGAATCCAACAAATAAGTAACACACACTCCCTGTAACCCCCAATGTGAACGTTTGAGCCAACAACAACCTGAAGTGAAGGCAAAAAATGAAATCGAGCAAATCAAGGTGGACCTCCATATCTGGGAAGAGAAAATTGGCCACAGATAACTTCCATGACACGATTATGTTTCATTAATCATATGAGCTGTGCCAAACATCAAATCCCACCTGACTTCTCATTGTGAGAAAAGTCAATGTCGATGCAATGGAATACACATATTCTCTCAGACCTTTAAAAGTGTTAAAATACCAAATTTCTAACTGCAATAACATATTGAAGGATAACCAGAAGTTTTATTCTTCTGACATGTTGCTATCAGTTATGAATGAAAGTAATGTGTATAATTTAATTTCCCAACCAGCAGATAATACATAGAATCCTTACTTTTTCCTTAACAGAAACAGTAGGTGGCAGAGCTGCTGTGATATTGCCTCATTTCACCCTTTTGATAGACAACAGAGAGCAGGTAATGGCATTTGTTTCTGGACATTTTTCTACTCCCCACTCACCCACCACCACCCCACCTCAACACACACACAACATCTGTTCCCTACTACCATATGTTGTAATTACTTCAGTCATATAAAGCTAGAAAATGTGTCTTCTACAGGGCACAGCAGAT
This sequence comes from Fistularia commersonii, assembly GCF_037954325.1. NCBI lineage: Eukaryota > Metazoa > Chordata > Actinopteri > Syngnathiformes > Fistulariidae > Fistularia > Fistularia commersonii. The sequence goes on from NC_141304.1 coordinate 8,613,731, forward strand.
TTACAACTAGTGCCCCATTTACTGTGTTACATCAGTCTGCGCCATGGCCATGTATCTGTTTTTCAACCACACAATTTACATATTTCATTTGTCTATTAAAAAAAAAAAACATGAATAAATTGAATGATCCATGATTTACATATAATTGCACATCTAAGTATTAAGACATCATAATTGGTGTTCAAGTGTTTAGGTGGTTTGTTTAATATGGGAAAAAAAGTTTTAAATTTCAAAATATGTGAGTGGAAACATCCTTCAGGGTTCAATGATACTATGAATATATTCAATAACAATGACTGGAGTCAATTACTTTTTGGCTTTTGGGGTCAACTTTTGAGCCTCCTGAATTGAGCTCATGATTCCAATACATATTTGCTGTGAATCTGAGTTTTGCTCAGTATCTTAATATTATGTACTGGCACAAGATATGTTTATCCTGGCAAAGCAGTTGTGATCTCTACTAGAAACCTCAACATCTCATGCACATAATATGCTTTTGTTCATTGTATTTAAAATGGAGTTAAAGCTGAAACTGGAAATAACACAAAATCAATAATTCATTATATCTGAGTAAATTTTTGAGCATTCAACAATGTGTCTATTCAGACGTTTGGTTTACCGGAAGCTGATAGCAGGACATTGTCTCACATTACTGCAGAAGCTTTAGTTTTACTGTCCATTGATAAATACCAATAACTGTCATTAATACGAAATCTGTCATCACCGTCAGATTCACATGAATATCCTGTGACTATAAGCTCAATGAGACAGTTTACCAGGCTTTGAATGAAGGTTTAGTTGAAAGAGCTGCAGACAGTGTGTGTGGGCAGTCTGGTGTTGGAAGGGGTTATACCAATGTCTACTTCCATGTGTGTAACTGGAAAGAAGTACAAAGCTAATTGTGAAATATGACCAGATTTATTGTTAACTTTCTCATATGACATAAGTGGACATTTGGACTCATAAAAGGTCAAAGAAAGTTAAAAAAAAATGCTGTTTTATGTATTTTCCAAGAACTAAAGCCAACTAACTTGGAATCCTTACTTATTTACTGGAAACTGTGTTGAAACACTTTGTGTTACGTAACGTTTGTAATTTTTTTTTAAATTTTGTTTGTTTGTTTGTTTTCATTTTTTTCTCTGCGTGGGGCTATGTCCAGAAATATTTGATATTAATTACGTAATATTTATAATACAGAAGCGCTGGCTGTTGGCTCTAATAATAAGTGAAATGGTGGAATGGTTTGATATGATTTAAAAAAGTTTTAGAGACTTCAGTGTATCTCATTATTCATGTATCTCATTTTGTAGATATTTATTTTTATATATTTTCCTGAGGTAGCAGTTTGCACACTTTAAAGAAAAGAAAAAAAGCTCAATAGTCAGTGTACCACAAGCTCAGTATGTTGGGTGGATAAGCAAAGATTGAATGACACAAATATTTATTTATGTATTATTTGGAATGAAAAATTGTTGACTGGGCTCCTGTTAGCAATGAGTATTTGTTAGTTGTTTTTTTTTAGAACCATTTTAGTTTTTAACCTTTGAATTTGTATTACATTTTTTTTATTTCTGTCTTTCTGATCTTTCACATTAAATATATTCAAATTTAGACTTATTAAAGGTTGTCCAAGTCAGTGCTAGGAAAAGTTCAAGCTGTACTCTACCCCAAATTGATTTTAAATTGGGATTATACAAAAATAGTTCATCTAATTACTCTAGCTTTGACTGAAAAGAGCTTGAATCTCTTTGACAATAGGATTATACCCTTTGATGCACACGTGTAGAAGAGGAGAAACCCCCAAAAAATGCCCAATTCAAAAGTAATTTTCTCTTCCTCTCTCAAGTTCTCTGCTTATGCATTTATGTATGGAATCAAGTCATGTTTCATCTTTTTATTTTTCTATTACTATTTATGATAATTTTTGCCATTGCAGAATCTTGCTACATCGCAATTTAGACTGACATGACATGTCCTCAGCTTCTGAAGTTTAGACATAAAGGTCATCATCCCGATTTTGCCATTTATTTGCTTCTGCCATTTGATCAAAGTTTCACACGCAATAGTTTTCCCACATTATCTTCCTGTGCTTCAGGATGATCTCCTGCCATCTGTCCGGAGAACTAGCTGTCCGTCCAAAGATGCCTCGCCCCTGCCGACAGTACATTCCATGCATGCATGCTTTGCCTTGCTGCTTCCAATTCCTTGCAAGCACCATTACTCTTGTAATCTGAAGTATGTGTTCTATCACTCTCTGATATCTAAAGCTCTATGTGAGTTCTAAGTTCATCTCCTCATGATATTATTTGTCACAGACCACAGCTTTTATCCACTGTAAAATTGGATTTCTTTACAGCTAGCATTGTGCTCACGCAGCCAGGGGTCTAACTCCGTGATCATTGTTGCTCCCAAAGTTAGCCACAGGTTAATTTCGTAACCAAGACGTTGAGGATATGTAAACAGTTACATGCTATGGTTAACCCAAGATCAAAATGTTTCCATGTTCAGCAACACTAAATTGGTAAATTGCAAAATGACCTTTGAGAAACTCTTGTTTTTATTTGTTTTTTTCTTTTCTTTATTGGATTTACTTCTCTCAAGTTAGCAAAAGGTTTTTGTTCAACCATTTTTAAGGGTCAAAGTGTGTTGCATTCTTAGTTGCTTTGGGTAGAACCCCTGAGATTAAAAATGACCGTAAAGTAAATAAAACAAAAACACAATAGTTTTTGCACCTCTTGTCAAAGGATTTGATCCATATAACCACCTCAACATTGTGCATTGACAAAATGAATCAGTCAGTGACATATGTCATATGTCAACATTTTCATTTGAAGGATGACAATTTTGACAAAAGTGAGAGAGGAAAACAGATGAAAGATATCCGATTGCACCAAAGTCTGCAAAAATCACAAGACTGGTACATTACGGCTTGTTTGCCATCTGCAGCCACAAGGTTTCCATTACAAACCACATCTAAAAACACAAATTCAAAACCCATGACCATTGTTGCTCCTAAACTTAGCCTCAAAGTTATTTTTGTAACTGTGATGTGGAAGATATGTAAAGATTATCTTGTTAACCCACATGAAATAATGTTTCTGTTACTTTAATCTAAACCCTGAAGAGGATTTTCCAGTAGCAATCAAGTTTTTGTTCCGCGGTTTCACCAGTTCTCAACCAAGTATTTCATCATTAAATGAAAATCATCTGTTTCTTAGTTAATATACATTGTCATAGACATTGTCCCAACACACCTCCTGTTTTATTCTTTTGAAATTATACACACACACACACACACACACACACACACACACAACTCCTTTGATGAGTTTTTAAGTTGTCCCTGTGTCTGGATAGATTTCCTCTGCGTTCTTTGGTTTCGTTCCACAGTCAAAAAACTTACAGAAGTTTAATTGGGAAAATTCTCCAGATATGTGAATGAGAGTGAATGATTGTGTAAATGACTTAGATAGGCTCCAGCATCCCCCACAACCTGAAGTGTAGAATAAGCAGTGCATAATGTATGTATGTATGTATGTATGTATGTATGCGTGTGTTATCTTCAAAAACATCATGCACTTCAAATGAAAGGTACACTGCATACAACATAATTAAAATATGGTTTGTGATATTCAATGTCTTTAGCTGTTTTCAACCAGTCTTTATCCGACTGAACTACTATATGTGTGAGCTTGAAAAAGTGTCCATGTCCCTCCGAGAGTATACAATAAAACCTGGAAGCGAGATGCACTATCTTCAGCAGAGAAGCAACACTGGTGAAAATTCTGCATCTTGATTTCCACTTTCTCATTCTGCCTGGTCACAAGCACAAATGATTCTTCTTGCTTCAAAATAGAGTATAATAAACCATCATTTAATGTCATATTCCCGCTGTGTGAATAATGAATTATTAAACCCTTTTTTGGAGGCCGTGTTCCAACTCTCACTGTTTCCAACTTTTTTCACAGCTTGTGAGTTGCTGTTTTTTTCCAGTAAAACTGTAGCATATTCAGATAACATAAGCCTCAAACAAGGCTAGAGTTAGGGTTGGGATTAGGGTTAGGGTAATCAGAGGTTATTCAGAACTGCAATTTTTTTGTAAAAAAATTACAAAAATATGCATAATAAACATAATAAACCTCCAGGGACCACGTCTCTGGGGTTGTCTGGGAAGGCCTCGGGATTCCCCAAGAGCAGATGGGCAAAGTGGCCATGAAGAGGGAAGTCTGGGGGACGGACTGGGCATTTGGCAAAAATTTGATTTCAGAAAAATGTCTACATTTCTGCCTGATATGCATTTGCTGGTTCTTTGAGTTCAAAGTCTTTCAAATATTTCACATTTCATGATTTCTGTAGGGATGAAATATTTCTCACATCTGCATAAGCCTGAATAAATATGAAATTATTTCAATATTTCTGACCACGTCCTCTATGACATTTAACTGTTGATTTGGCCTCTTTTCCACAGATAAAACTGAGTCCGTATTAAAAGACTCTATTCCAATGTAGTTATTTGCAAAATGTTGGCTGTAATCACTGGTATGATGATTAAAAGCGTACTTAAATCTCTATGGAGGATGGTGTTCATTTATTTTTTGGATGTAGAAATCAGGTTCCCACACCAGATTGATTGTTTCCAGGCAAATCACAATCTCAAAGCCACCTAATTAAATTACATACTGCCAAAATCTTAGGTCTCACCATATAGACATATTGTTTTTCAAGCAAAAAGAAAATTAATAAAGAGCGATCCATCAATCCATCCATCCATCCATCCATTGTCTACTGGTTATCCTACTCAGGGTCACAGGGGATGCTGGAGCCTATCCAAGGAGCTATTGGGTGAGAGGCGGGGTATACCCTGGACTGGTCACTGGTCAATCACAGGCCAACATATACAGACAGACAAAAATTCACTCTCTGTCTCACATCTGGGTAATTTTCCTGCTTTTTCTAATTAGCCTGCTGAATGTTTTTGGACTGTTTGAGGACACCGGAGAACCTGAAGGAAACCTACCCAGACACGGGGAGAACATAAAAAACCCACACAGAAAGGTCCCCTGTCAGAATCAAGCCAGGGTCCTTCATGCTGTGAGGCTGAAGTGCTAACCACTACACCACCATGCTGCCTTTAATAAATAACTTCAAAAAAAAAATAAAATAAAATAAAATTAAAAAAAAAAAAAGCAGAATGGCATTTTAAAAGAAAGAATGAAAAGGACTATGGGGGAATGGCTGAAATGATTTAAGTAAATAGTAATATCCATAGATATGATAGATATAGCATAAAATAAAACACTGCAATGTCATCAAGCAATACACATTTAATTTTGTTTACTCTCTAGAGTTGAAACACTTACCAGCCATTTGCTAGCACCATGACCCTTCTACATTATCATTAATAGCCCTGCCTGCCATAACGTCCTTCAAGTAAAAATAAAAATGAAAAAAAAAAGGTTTCAACCATTACATGAATTTTGATCATAATCCATATACACTTTATGCAGGTTATAACTGTGTTCTATAATCGAGTGATTTTCTGAGAGTAAATAGATCTCTGAATGGATCCTGTGTATTCTGCCTGTTGTCCGACACCTGGAGGTGGTTTGTGGCCTTCAGATAAAACTACTTTTAAATGCAACCAAACCCAGCAAGATATCTTATACCCGTAGAACAATGTGAGATGTTTTCTGTTTTCGTTATAGAGGACATCATCATGTAATGTTCCAAGAACATTCCTGAAATGTCACGATGTTGTGTGTGTGCTTTTTTTGTAACCAAGAAGGCTGTTATTGGGCTGACTTTCAGGGGGGACGTTAAATAAATGCTGCAAAATATAAGAGGTATCTTTTTATCAAAGTTCCATAATGCCACATTAAAGTTGTGCATAAGATCTAGAGAAGCAACTAAAGTTGTGCAAAAGATAGGGGGTTCAACCCGGTGGACGTGAGGATAGCCTCCCTCCGCCTTCAGGTGGGGGGACATGTTCTGACTGTTGTTTGTGGCTATGCACCCAACAACAGTTCAATTTACCCAGCCCTCTTGGGGTCTCTAGAGGGGGTGCTAGAGAGCGCTCCTGCTGGGGAATCCCTCATTCTGCTGCAAATGTAACGTGAGGGTCTGATACGAACGTCTGTCAGAGTTCCCTGTCAGATGGAGTTTCGCCTCCCACCTTTGGAAGAACTACAATCACGTAGGATCTCAATCTCTCCCACCACTAGGGAGGTGGGAGAGATTGAGTCTGAATGGGCCATGTTCTGCGCTTCCATTTTGCGAGGCGGAGGACTGGAGCTTTGGCCATCAGGCGGTTGATGCCTGATGGGGCGGCAACCCTCGAACCCACTGGTGGACTCCAGCAACGAGGGATGCCTTAAAACTGAAGAAAGAGTCCTATCAGGCCTTCACAGCCTGTGGGGCTCTGGAGGCAGCTGACACGTACCGGAAGGCCAAGCGGCGTTTCAGTGGTTGCCGAGGCAAAACCTCAGGCGTGGGAAGAGTTCGGGGAGCCCTTGGAGAATGACTTCCGGGGAGCTTCAAGGAGAAGGAGGGGGGCTTCTGGTCCACCATCTGGTGACTCAGGAGGGAAAGCTGTGCTCAATCAACAGTGCACAATGGGAGCGGGGTGCCGCTGACCTCTACTCGAGATGTTGTAGATCAGTGGCAGGAGTACCTCCAAGACCTCCTCATCCCCATTGAAACATCATCCAATGAGGAAGCAGAGCCGGGGACTCTGGAGTGGACACACCTATTTCCAGGGCTGAAATTGCTGAAGCGGTTTAAAAGCCCTGGGGGTGAATGAGGTTCCTCAAGGCTCTGGATGTTGTAGGTTTGTCCTGGCTGACACACCTCTGCCGCATTGCATGGATGTTTTGGACATTGCCACTTGACTGGCAGACCAGTGTGGTGATTCCCCCTTTTTAAAAAGGGGGATCAGAGGGTAAGTTCCAACTACAGGGGAACACACTCCTTACCTCTCTGGTAAGCTCTATTCAGCTGTCCTCAAGAAGAGGTGCCACTGGGTCATTGAACCTCGGAAAGAGGAGTACCAGTGTGGTTTCCGTCCAGTCTGTGGAACAGTTGACCAGCTCTATACCCTCGGCAGGGTGCTCGAGGGGACATGGGACTTTGAAGTCATCCTATGGGGGGGTGCTCTGGGAGGATGGGGTACCGAACCCCGTCATACAGGCTGTTCAGTCCTTCCCCAAGCGGAGGAGTTCAAGTATCTCGGGATCAAGATCGACAGGCGGATCGGGGCGGATTCTTCAGCAATGCAGACATTGTGCCGGTGTGTCTTGGTGAAGAGAGAGCTGAGCAAAAAAGGCGAAGCTCTCAGTTAACGATCTACGTTCCAACCTTCACCTGTGGTCACGAGCTTTGGGTAGCTACCGAAAGAACAAGGTCGCGGGAGTCAAGTGGCCGAAATGAGTTTCTTTCGTGGGTGGCCAGACTCTCCCTTAGATAGGGTGAGAAGTTACATCATTCGGGGGGAGCTCAGAGTAGAGCTGCTGCTCCTCCATGTAGAGAGGAGTCATATGAGGTGGCTCAGGAATCTGATCAGGATGCCTCCCGGTCACCTCCCTGGGGAGGTATTCCGGACATGTCTATCTGGGAGGAGATCAAGGCCTCGGACCACCTAAGGGTCCCCTCAGAGGAGCTGGACCATGTTGCGGGGAAGAGGGAGGTTTGGGCCTCACTGCTCCGACTGCTGCCCCCGCGACCCAACTCCAGATAAGCGGGAGAAGATGGATGGATGAAGTCATAATGGCACTGCTGATTTCATTCATTCTGCCGCTGAAAATTTCCACAAAGAAACTTTATGTACATATAGTCAAAAGGTAACGCCAACCTCATGCACAGTCTTACAATGACACAGAAATAAATGAGAATCACAAAAGAAACATTGGCTAACTTAACATTCACAAAACATTGTTAGTTGTGTTCCTGATTGCTCAATTTTACCGTTTTGGTTTCATTATGCCAAGGATCCTTGAGGTGTTTTTTTGGGGGGGTTACTGAAAAAGCAATTAAATTGGGATATCGAGTTCTGCTCCGTATGCTCATGGTCTCTGCAATAGTTTGCCTTTGCAGTAAAAACTTGGCTTCAAAAGATGATTACAATCACTGTAAAATGAATTCTCAGCCATTCTCACAGGCTCAGCCTTCTTACTTGTACATGGAAACATTCATTAAATTATTCGTCTATCTATTTATCAATCCATCTCTCCCCACTTCAATTTTTTTTTTTTTTTCTCCTCTTTCTTATTTTATATTTTATAGCAAGATGAGATTGGCAGCCTCAATTATTTAACTCAGATGCTACTGTGATTTAGCTGAAATGTTTTTAATTGGCCCCATGAATTTCACTTGCAGCATATCCAATGTATTTGTTTACAACTGATGTCCTGTACAGTCAGTTCATAGCTATTGCTAATGTTCAAACCCTGCTCCATGTTGGGAATTTGCAGCATATTAATAATATTCCTTTAAACATTATAAAATATATAAACACAATCATCACAGTAAATCTCTAAATGACAAACATACTAAAACTACCTTTTCATTGAATCAGTGATGTACTATAGGTTACAGAATGCAGTGATTTTTACGTGAAAACATCAACCAAAATTTAAAAATGTGGAATTCTGATAGGAATGGTTTGAAATTCAAGAGCTATAAACCTCTCAGACTTAAAGACTAACACGTCTCATGCTGGTAGTCCAACCAAGAACATTTAAAATCAAAAGGTAATTTTTGCTCAATCGTCTGTTACATGACCATAGCTTCACATCTGTTCAGATGAGAGTACATGCAGTCCAAAATATGTCAATCACACAGTAACAAAATTTAAAAAAGAAAAAGAAAAAAAAGCTTCACATGCTGTCTCTCTTGGTATTCTGTAAATCAAACGATGTACATGAGATTTATAGACTCTTCAGGAAAAAAAAAGAAAGAAAAGAAAAAAGAAATCCAACATGGGATTCCGTCTGGCTCGGGCATCTGAATGACTTCTAATGCCATTTCCAACACTGTTAAGTAGTCCATAAAAACCACGTGAGCCGCGACTCAAGAGAGATCACAGAAACAAGACTGGAGAGAAAATTGCACCAAGCCACGGAATAGAATAGAAGTCAGATGGGCAGTCAGGATGACAACAAATTTAACAGCTAAAGGAATGAAATCATTAAGTTTTTTTCTAGGTTGCCATGTTGAACTTTAAGGGATGCAGAATTTCAGGGAATGCCTTTATCAATCCTTACTCCCCTGCCCTTGCATCAGCCATTTATGAACAATGCATATTCTTCCAGAACAAATCTGACTTTTTCCTCTCTTAAACATCTGCCTTTCATGTTACTGGTCAATGTTGAGTCAAAAACTTCCAAAAATCCCAGACAGTGACACTTCTACTAAAACTCACTGCATTTCAACAAACACTTCAAAAGGGCTAATTTGGCACTAATTTTTCACTCTTATCAATTACAAATGAAGCAAACATAACCTGCAAAACTGCATTATATAAGATGAATGAAATCCTCTAAAAATGATTGATGCATCTGTTCAGGTCCTTACCTTGGCTATAAATTCTTGCGCGTGTGTGTTCATCTGGCTTAGGTGAAAGAGCAGAAAAGTACAAAGACCAGTTTCAGCATCATTGGCCCAAATATGGGATCTTCCACGTCCTGTAGAATCTCACTCCAGATACTTAGTAGTGTTTGTGTGCTAAGACACCACTGCATGTCCAGCTGAGACCTGAAGGGGCTGACTCTTAGCACTGCCGTTTTTAGCCCCTCCATCCATCCACAGAGACACAGACATTAGGAGGGGGAGGGCGAGGAAGACCATATGACCGCCTCTTGCGACTGGTCCTCCCTCCATGTGCTGTTGGCTGTAAGCCGAGCTCCCTGAACAACCAGCCGAACTTAGAGAACTGCAGCACATCTGACTGCTAGAGGCTGTAGTATCTGTGGATTCCACTTACACTAGCAGACAGGTTACTGCTCCTGTAGTCCAGATGTAATAATCTTGTAAAGTATCTGAGGATTTTCTCTTAATGTTCAAGGTATCAATAAACTGAATTACTAAAGTTCTTTTAGATGGTTTAATGTTTTGCAACAACGGTTGGGTTGAAAGAGGAACCAACATGCATTTGGAGCAAATACAGATGTAAATGTTTCTAACTGGTCTATGGGAAATCTACTTATCCATAAAAAATACAAATGTATTTTCAGTTCAGATGTTAAATAACACACAGCTATTCGATGTAAAATATGAAATTGCATTTGAATACATTTACTTCCTATCTTTTCTCATCGATGTGGACTGTGTTCCTATATTCAGGTGGTATTTGGGACAATGATGACAGTAACTGCACCCGAAATGAAAATAAATGGTTGTATTATAATTGCAACTCCCAAAGGCAATATGTACAAATGTACAATATTTATACATTTTATGTTATTCTTCTTATATGAATGAATATCAACTGCTGCTTGGCAAAAAGAAATAGAATCTATGTACTGTCATCAAAAATATGTGAATATGAGATTAAAATGCATGTCTGACAGGGTAGACATGAGCAGTTACAATTGCCATCAAGGCAATATGTGTGTTCGAAAAAAGGACAAAAAGACACACAAAAAAACAGAAAGCAAGTCAAAAACATTAATTCCAAATATAATTAGACTAACTTTCTAAATGCCATATTAATGCCAATTTAATACTGCAAAAAGTGCTTTCACATTATTATTTTGATCTCTTCAGAGGGGATGAACAACATTCCATTGGTTTTCAAAAGATTTAATATAATTTATGGTCTTGTTTGCGAATAATGTCATTTAACAAGGGATCTGGTCAGTGGGAGGGAAATAGTATGTGATTAACATGATTTTATTGTCAAGCTATTGAGTGATAGTATTTGCCTTTTTTGGAAAAATGAGCTGTGGAGGTACATATTTTCAACACTGAATTTATCTGAAGAGAATGCAAATTTTGAGCTTTTGCCATCTCAGACGCTGCTGTTGAACCACATGTTTCAATACATAGTAGCAGTAGTAGCAGCAGTATTAGTAGCAGCAGTAGTAGTAGCAATATCTGGCCAGCTAGAGAAAAGGGGTTGGGAATATTACCCTCTACAATTGCTTTGGAGCCTTTCAGGAAGACCTGGAGCCCAAATTGGTTTAAAGTTTAACTTTATTGTGGCAATTTGTTTTCGAGCCAGCATGGAAACTGAGGCAAACAAACAACAACAACATGTACAGCGATTCCCAGCTCCTCCCAGTGTGTCGAAGTGTTGTTGAGCAAGACACTGGTTGACGACAGCCGACTGCTCATGGTTCATCCATGATGAGTTGATTTAATTTTTTTAATTTGATTAACATATTTCCCCATGGGGATTAATAAAGGATAAATTATTATTATTATAAGAGTAGGTATGTGGGTGACAATCTACAATGATCTGTTCAGAAGGCTGATAGATTTGATTATAAATGAGTGATGATACCTATTTGATCTGCATTTTGGAAACGTGTGCTGACGACACGTTGGCAGCAGCCTGTATTCAGTGGACAGTGGGTGGCTGGGAGGAGCCAGGATAGTCTTTGCCTTCCTGGAGGCTATGGCCTCGGACTCCACAAGGAGCTCCCACCAGATTGATCCCCGCAATCCTGCTACACATATTTTGGTCTTTCACTGTGAAGGACCCAAACCAGCAGAAAAAAAAGTTAAAACAGACTTGAAAAAACAAAACTAAAACATTTTCATAAAAATGGGTTTCACATTAAAATTTCTCAATTTCTGGTCAAAGTACATGGACTGTTTGGCTTTAACACAGACGGCATCAGTATTTCCCTCAAAAGTCAAGTTGCTGTCAATCATTGTTCCCAGGTATCAGTACTGCTCTACAGTTTTTACGGAGATCTCTTTCTAAAATCAATTGAAAAATTAAAACAATGAGCTCAAAGGAAGAGCACTCACACCAGTCATTAAAACAATTTAGGACAGGGCTGTAAATTGCATCATCGTTGTTAAGGAGTAACATAATCACAGAATCATATGAAGGTTTAATAAATTTACATTTTTTTCATGACAACTCTGGCACTCATTTGTGTATTGAATAAATAAAAGAGGTGATAGGACACAGCCCTGGGGAGAGCCAATGGAGGATAAAAGCACATTGGGTAAAATACCATTTATCCTCTCCCTCTGTGGTCCATCAGTAGAAACGTCCACCATACAGCTTGCAAGACCCTGGTCAAGGTATTCTGCTGTTGAGAAAATTTGCTAAAATGAATGGTTCTACACAGATCGAATCAGATGAAAACTCAAAAAGTAGACAAAATTGTATGCCCTCTCAAGGTGACCCATAATCAGATTGAGTAGGCTGTTGACTGCATCACAAACAGTCCCTCCCTCTCTAGAGGTATTTGTAGCGAGTTCAACCTGCTCTGTGTTGTGGCCAAAGTGCCTTTACTATCTGTTCAAAAGTCTTTGTCAGAAGGGAGGTAAGCACGATAGGTTGAAAGTTGTACAGGGATTTGGGTGATTTTGTCTTGGGCACTGGAACAACAATGGATTCCTTACCAAGGGGAGGCACTCTGTAGAGGAGGAGAGATTTGCTGAATATGGAAGTACAGAAACCAGCTAACTGCTTCACACAGTTTTTCAGGAGTGTACTCCCAATGTTGTTTGGTCTGGGCCTTTTTCTCTCTTTCAAATCTCCAAAATCTGTGAAAACAGTGTCACTGTTCATGACTACCAGAAGTTGTGGCGATGCTTAGTGCCAAATGATCAGACTGTTGAGGGGGGGTATGGCTAGGGAAATCATAAAGGATCCAAGGGGTCCTGAAAAAGAGATGATCTACCCTGAAGGCACCCAGTAAGATGACTCAATGAAAGCCAATAGTGCTGCGTTTATCTCCCCCCCCCCCCCCCCCCCCCACACACACACACACACAAACAAAACAAATAGAAACTGTTGATCTCTGCACCAGACTTTCTCATACAATATCAAAGTTTCTTTCTTGGCACCCTGTCTTATGCTTTTTCTTGGTCTACAAAAACACAATGCAGCTCCCTCTGGCCTTCACTGTACAGTGCGTCTCTGTTAGCATTCTCAAAGCAAATACTACATCTGTAGTACTCTTTCTAGGCATGAAGTCATACTGCTGTTCACAAATGCTAACTCCTGCTCTTTCTAGTTTCCTCTTCTCTTTCCCATAACTTTGTTGTATGGCTCATCAACTTTATCCCTCTATAATTGCTGCAATTCTGTACATCCCCCTTACTCTTAAGAATGGGCACCATCACACCTCCATTCTTCAGGCATCTTCTCACTCTCTAAGTGAGAGTGATGGAGAGAGACAACACTCTCCTGTTGAATAATAGTCAGAATCTCTACCGCTGCCGCTCCTGTACACTTCCACACCTTGACAGGTATATCATCAGGACCAACTACCTTTCCACTCTTCATCCTCTTCAATGCCTTCCTCATTTCACTTTTACTAATCTCTCCTATTTTATGGTCTACAATAGTCACCTCTTCTACCCTTGCCTCTCGTTCATTTTCCACGTTCATCATCAAGTACTCTTTCCATCTTCCAATCACTCTTCTAGCACCTGTTAATACATTTCCCTCTCTATCCTTAATCACCCGGACATGTTGTACATCGTTTCCATCCTTATCTCTCTGTTTTGCCAACCTGTATAGATCATTCTCTCCCTCCCTACTGTCCAACCGATCATACAAGTCACTATACGCCCTTTGTTTTGCCTTTGCTACCTCTAAATTTACCTTATGCTGTATCTCCCTGTACTCCTGTATGTTCTCTTTGGTCCTCTCAGTGTCCCACTTATTCTTTGCTAACCACATTCTCTGTACATATGCCTGCACTTCCTCATTCCACCAAGTCTCCTTATCTACTTTCCTTCCAGATGATACATCAAGTACTACCTGTCTCCCTGATCACATTAGTTGTAGTTGTCCAATCATCTGGAAGCTCTCCCTGACCACCCAGAGACTTTCTCAACTCCTCCCTGAAAACCATACAACCCCCCTCCCTTTTCAGCTTCCACCACTTTATTCTCTACTATGTATTTTTCCTCTTGATCTTCCTTGTCACCAGAGTCATCCTACAAACCACCATGCTGTGCTCTCTGGCTATGCTCTCACCTGTTCACTACAGCCATTTCCATCATTTTTGCAAAACCAACCATCATCTGTCCGTCTGCGTGCTTATACAGTATTCCAAATCTGCCCATCACTTCTTCATCCCTCCTACTGCCTGCACCAACATGCTCATTGAAGTTGCACCAATTACCACTCTCTCATCTCTGGGGATATTCTGCATCACTTCAATTAGCTAACTCCAGAACTTCTCCTTCTCCTCAAACTGACATCCCACCTGTGGGGCAGAACCAGTAACAACATTGAGCATCACACCTCCAATTTCTAGTTTCAGACTCACAAGTTATAAGTCTATCTGACATTCTTTTCACTTCCAGAACATTCCGAACAAACTCCTCCTTCAAGATAACTCCTACTCCATTTCTCTTCCTGTCAGTACCGTGATACTACAACTCAAAATCTGCTCCTAAGCTTCTAGCCTCACTACCTTTCCCCCTGGTCTCCTGGACACACAGTGTATCCACCTTCCCTCTCTGCATCATGTTGACCAACTCTCTACCTTTTCCTGTCATAGTCCCAATATTCAAAGTCCCTACTCTCAGTCCCAGACTCTTGCCTTTTCTCTTCTCTCTCTGCTTCCGAACACACCTTCCTCCCCTCCTTCTTTGACTTAAAGTAGCCCAGTTTCCATTGGTACCCTGTAGGTCATCGGCACCAATGGCGGTCTTTGTTAAACCGGGCCTCAACCGATCCGGTATGATCTGGTGATTTGCTTTGATTCGTATGTTTGGGTTTAGCAAACGTTTTTATGCCAGGTGCTCTTCCTGACGCAAGCCCATGAATTTATCCGGTCTGGGGACCAGCTCAGGGAAACACTGGTCCGTGCACAACCTGCCACCACTGGTCACTCCATGTGATGCATCTTTTGAGGACATCCCACCTCGTTCAGGATATTTGAATTGCAAGTTCAATAGATTTTGCTCTTCTGAAGGTGTCAAGCTACCTTGATGGCCTTGGTGCTCTTGTTCTTAGTGGTGGACTTTGATCACTGCTAGAAATGTGCTGTTGCAGGCTCCTGCCTTTTTTGTGGATTTCCAGGATTTCCAGGGGTGTCCTTCTGACTCCTGCTTTCCTGATGCATTGGCCTTTAGAGTCCCAATATGTCAGGGCCATTCTGCACTTACTGACTCTGAACTGCTCCACCATTAATGACAGGGGAAGCAGGAGCTGGCCCAACATTATGTAGAGCCCAAAGGACGTAAATCTCTGGGGTATTCGCAGCCACCCAGAAGGTGCTTGTTGAACCTCTCCAGGCGCATGAGTCCCGGAGACAGGCTGTGCTGGTAGATCCAGGACTTGTATTTCCCAGTCAGGCAGGACTTGGTAATTTCTTCAACTTAAAGCATGCATAGATGTCACTGTCATCAGCACATAGCAACATTCTGGATGCCCCTGCCATGAATACATGTATTTATGTGTGTATACAGTATGCAAACACCTCAAGAGCCATTTGGACCCGGTTTCCTCGGAAAAGAAAACACTGGGAGCCACAATTACTTTTTGACGTCTAAAATAAAGGTACCACTGTATATATTGCTTTTTATTACCTTGACACTTTGTATAAACAAGTGTGTAGTGTGTTGCTTCTGAAATTCACAAAGTATTGCGGAGAAAATTAAATTTTATTTATGTAATGAACTCATTTTGAGATTTGGGCTTTCAAAGCGTGTAGCGGAGCCTTGACCTGAATTTAAAAATAAATCAGGAAAAACTGTGTCAGTAAACAATAAAAAATAAATATTTGCAAAATATCTTCATAAATATTTATTTTACCTGGTTAATGGGACTTCTGCTCCTGAACCTTTGCGCACAGCATATGCAAATCGGTACTTTAACGGCTGGTGGGTATCCCGGCTTCCGCGAGTGTGACATTATTTTGAGCGGCGAAAAATAATAAATATCATTTAATTAAATTTTTCAAGATCACAATAATCTTCCAACTTAGAGCTAAAAGTTAAAAAAAAGGAATTAACACAAATGAAAAACACTTCAATTAAATATTTATAATTTATTTTCACAAGCCACTCGGAGCCACAGTGTAAAGATGAAAGAGCCGTATGCGGCTCTGGAGCCGCATGTTGCCGACCCCTGGTCTATAGTAATGAGTATTAGGGGGAAATTGTAGCACACATATAACATTTGTATTAGATTACAAGTTCATCTAATGTAACGACATTGGTTAAAAATGTATTTCAATTTCTGGAATCCTTGCAGTTTCACCTATTATAGCTTAGGTTTAATTAAGTGCAATGTATTTAATTAAATTTCTTAAAGTTACATGTTCATGGTCAGATGGAAGAGTGGGATGAAGCCGTACTGTGTGCTGGAACAAGGAAGACATGGAGGAAAATCAGGCTATGACAGATGCCAGCAAACAGCCAGGAGAAATGGACACATGTTAAAATGTGTTACACAGGCAGCAGAGAGCACCAAGCAAGAAATCATATCAGGCAATATAACTACTCAGATTCAATATGAAAATAGGGCATATATTTATTCTGCCACATGTTATCAACTATAGTAATATTCTTTTAAATAAGAATGAAAGAGATAATGTATAACTTGTCATTTTAATACGCATGTAGCATTTAATACGCCCACTAGACTGCATTATGCTGCCTCTTTTAGATGTGATCATTCATTTATAAATCCAAAAGAGAAATTGCCTTTATGTAAAAGCACTTTTCTATCTTCATCAACCCTGTACAGTAGTTTTTCGTTTTATTTTATTGTTTTATTTGCCTGATTGATACAGCAGTGGAAGACATTTGGCAACTACTGTACATTTAGGTTTTAGGAAAAACAGGAATCCAATAGGTTTATTTTGTTTTAAATGAAAGCCGCAGTCCAATTCTCAAGGTGAAAATATAACAGTGTTGATAGATGTGACGGGAAATGTTTAGCAGCAGGGTTCCAACTGATGAAAACTTAAAAAGAAAAAAAAAAACACGGGACTTCTCACTTCAGTCAAATATACAGAGCTGAGTCTTTGAATATACTGCCCATATAATCCCAAATCAGCTGGACAACAACAGCAGAAGCCTTCTCCAGGGGTCATCCCTTCCCGAGACAGGAGTCTTGTGGCGAGCCATACAAAGGTCATCTAATTTATGTTTCTTAGACACCATGGAATGGATTGAATGGACTGAAATGGCTTTAGACATACATCTAATGATATCTAAGTTACGTCGCTGGTGTTCATAGCCAAAAAGATTACAAATCAACACAAGCCTAACTATACTACTGTAAATTCAATGTCAGTTCATACATACTTTTTCCCTTATTTCATTCTGTTTTATAATGCTTACCAGGCTAATCCTTTCAACATTGAGACAGTATCACATTCAACAATATGGTGTATCAGAAGTTTACTTGGCTGGTTAAGGTAGTAGGGTTGACTTCAACCTCAAACACCAATGCAGTTTGTATGGTGTAAAAAACTGATATTTGGTGCCTGAAGGATGATGACTGTAACATCAAGGATTGGTCTGGTATTCCTATTAGTACTTTTATAAGTATATAATATATATACAAACACACACATACACATAAATATATATATATATATATATATATATATATATATATATATATATATATATATATATATACATACATACATATACACACACACACACACACACATATATATATATATATATATATATATATATATATATATATATATATATTATATTTTACCTTGCTTTTCTTTGGACATTTTCTTGTATCAGAAAGTTGTAATTGAGCAGGATTTGTTTAGAGGATGAGCAGAGAGTAGAATGAAGCCATTAAAGAAAAATCGCATATTGTCCAATGAGTAACCCATATCATGCAGTATCTGAGTAATGACTGATATTACAACATAATTAAGATTAATAATATAGATAAGCTAGATAACATTTTATATATACATTTGTTTTTTTTTTAATTTTTTTTTTTTATGAGTACTATAATGTCCTTGCCCTACTTCTGCCTCGCATTCTATCAATTGAGATGCCGTTTTGGGATTGTACAGCTTAAAAAAAATACAGCTAAAATTGTATTTCAAAAAGGATAGTTGCTGTAAACATATGACTTACATTGTCCTATAATTTTGTGAGATGTGAGTGGGGTGGAATTCCTGATGACATGTTAACCTAGCTCAGGAAATAATTAGTCTAATTAATACTCACCCATGAAAGACAAAGCTATTTGACTCAAATATGCTAACTTTTTTGGCATACATTTTCAACATCACCCAAGTGTATATAATATGCGGATGTACAAGGGAAATAAATAGCAAGTATTTGAGCCTCAAATGTCAATTGTCCTTCCTTTACCCAGAAGGAGAGACACTCTGCAAGTGATTAGGGAAGTCTAGGACAGTCCAGGGACAGGTGCTTCGCAGAGGAAAGGTCAGAGCCCCTATCCTGCTCTATGTCACTGGATATAAAATGTCAATTTTGACATTCTACACTGGTCTTGCCATACACCACAGATTGTACATCTGCACTTTAAAATACCAGATTTTATGGCAGTTTTGTTTTGTGCTGTACTCTGATAGTATATAATGCCTGCCTCTTCACTGTATTTTAGGCATTTTCCTGATATTTGTTGAAACTACTAGAACTTGGATTTCCCCTTTGGCAAGAATAAAGTACCTTCCTACCTGATATGCAGAAAGCAACTGTTAATCCAATTTATTAAACTGGTGACCTGTCTTTCAGTTACCTTACATACAATTCTTATTCGATGAGAGGAAAAGTTACACAACAGTTTCAACTATTGGGAGAAAATTACCATTATTAAAATACAAAGCTTTCAAAAATGTCCAAAGCATGAGAAAACAGCGCTTATAAACATTGTTATTAGAAACAGAAATTCTTGGTGTATTCTGTCCAAAAATCGTCTAGAACAGACAGCCAAAAGTAAAACCTCAGAAAATGAAACAATAGGGCTTCAGAGCTTATTAGATGTTACCAGACAAAAAACACGTTACCAGTTGCCTTACAGATACAATTCTTCTATCTGCAACTTAACTATTTTGAGGGAGAGATAAGGGAAAGCAAAGCATTGTGTAAATTTTGATGTCAGGAGAAATGTTTCTAATACAGGGCAAAATACTTTACTGATAAAAGCCATCAAAGTGAATGCATTGCCGCTGCAGAGATGGGAACTTAAGAAATGAAAAAAAAAATGCTGAAGAATATTAAGTCACTGGAGGAACCATGAGTGAACTGGGAACTGACATACTTGACTACTCACTGTCAGTGTCAGCACTATGATAAATAAATGAATAAATGAATATATATATGGATAGATATATATAGAGATATAGATATCTGTATATATGTATATGGAGAGTTATACACACACACTCACACACACACACACACACACACACACACACACACACACACACACACACATATATATATATATATATATATATATATATATATATAGCATCTTTATGATGAAATCGTTCTCTTGATCTAGGCCACATATGTACACAGTTTGTGGGCAAAAGTATTTGCTCACCCATCCAAATAATCAGATTCAGGTGTTCCAATCGTTTCCATGGAAACGGTGTATAAAATCAAGCACCAAGGCAGCAGACTGTTTTTACAAATATTTGCGAAAGAATGGGTCACTCTCAGGAGCTCAGTGAATTCCAGCGAGGAACAGGGTGGTAGGATTCACCCCGTGCACCAAATTCAGTCGTAAAATTTCCTCACTCTTGAATAGTCCATAGTCATCTGTCAGCTGTATTATAAGAACATGGAAGTGTTTGGGAATGACAGCAACTCATCCATGAATTGGTAGGCCACGTAAACTGATGGAATGGAGTGAACAGATGCTGGGATGCATAACGCGAAGACGTCGCCAACATTATGCAGAGTCAATTGCTACAGACCTCCAAAATTCATGTGGCCTTCAGGTTAGCTCAAGAACAGTACACAGAGTGCTTCATAGAATGGGTTTCCATGGCTGCGCAGCTGCATCCAAGCCACATATTTTCCAAGTGCAATGCAAAGTGTCAGATGCTATAGTGTAAAGCAGGCTGTCACTGGACTCAAGAGCAGTGGAGACATGTTCTCTGGAGTGACGAATTGTACTTTTCCATCTGGCAAAATGATGGACAAGTCTAGTAATGGCGGTTGGCAGGAAAACGGTACTTGTCTGACTGCATTGTCCTAAGTGTGAGGTTTGGTGGAAGGTGGATTAAAGCGTGGGGTTGTGTTTCAGGAGCTGGGCTTGGCCCCTTAGTTTCAGTGAAAAGAGGTCTGAAAGCTTCAGCATACCAAGACATTTTGGACTATTCCATCCTCCCAACTTGCCCCTTCCTTTTTCAGCATGACTGTGCACCAGTGTATAATGCAAGGTCCATAAAAATATTGATGACAGAGTCTGGTGTGGATGAACCTGACTGGTCTGCACAGAGTCCTGACCTCAACCCCTATAGAACACCTTTGGGATGAATTATGTATGTATGTATGTATGTATGTATGTATGTATGTGGTTCTGAGATGGTTATTTGGTTGAGTGGTCGCTTCTGACTTCCGACTACTGATACTTCAGATCTTCGATGACTGAATGTCGTTTTTTGGAAGTCGCTTTTGATAAAAGCGTCTGCTGAATGACTGTGACTGTAATATAATGTAATGTAATTAGAGCGGAGAGTGAGAGACAGGCCTACTTGTCCAACATCAGTGTGTGACCTCACAAATGTGCTTCTGGATGAATGGTCAAAAATTCATAAACACACTCCTGAACCTTGTGGACAGCCTTCCCAAAAGAGTTGAAGCTGTCATAGCTGCATGTAATAATGAACGTAACTATGAATTAGGAATGGGATGTCTCTTAAGTTCATATGCGAGTCAAGGCAGGTGAGTGAATAATTTTGACCATAAAGTGTAGATACACGTATTTTTGTAGTACATACATTTAGAAAATAGTGTATTTCATCATAATTCTCTCAACTTTTTGATGTGATTTCTGTTCTGATTATTGCAGCCGGCAGTGTTTCCACACACACACACGTGTGTACATATATATATGAAAAAGGGATGGCTTTAAAAGGTTGCTGGCTCACAACTGTGAGAAAACTGCCATTTTTGTATTTTATGTGCTTCTTGAGGATTTGTGGTTGTGCAAGTATGCAGCTCCATAGATCAACCTCATGCAGTGGGGAGAGCAAGTATTTGATACACTGTTGATTTTTCAGCTTTTCCCACTTGGAAAGCATGTAGAGGTATGTAATTCTTTATCATAGGTGCTCTTCAACTGTGAGTGATGTAATCAACACAAAAATCCAGTAAAACACATTGTTTTATTTTTAAATAATTAGCTTTTTACTGCATAACATAGGTATTTGATCACCTACCAACCAGTAAGAATTATGGCTCTCACAGACCTATTAGTTCTTCTTTAAGAAACCCTCCTGTTTTCCACTCATTATCTGTATTAACTGCACCAGTTTTAACTGGTTACCTGTTTAAAAGACACCTGTCCACACACACTCAATAAAGTAAACTCCAATCTCTCCCTAATGGCCGAGACTAGAGAGCTGTGTAAGGACATCAGGGATAAACTTGTAGACCTGCACAAGCCTGGGATGGGCTACAGGACAATAGGCAAGCAGCTTGGTGAGAAGGCAACAACTGTTGGCACAATTATTAGAAAATGGAAGAAGCTCAAAATGACAATCAATCTTCCTCAAAGCAAGATCTCACCTTGCGGGGCATCAATGATCAGGATGAAGGTGAGGAATCAGCCCAGGGCTACACAACTGGACCTGGTCAGTGACCTGAAGAGAGTTGAGACCACAATCTCAAAGAAAACAATTAGTAACACATTATGCCGTCACGGATTAAAATCATGTGGTGCACACAAGCTCCCGCTGTTCAAGCTAGCACATACCCGGGCCCATCTGAAGTTTGCCAATGACCATTTGGATGACCCAAAGGAGGAATGGAAGAAAGTCATGTGGTCTGATGATACAAAAATAGGGCTTTTTGGTCGAAACTCCACTGGCAGTATTTGGAGGAAGAAAAAGGATGAGTACAACCCCAAGAACACCATCCCAACCGTGAAACATTTAGGTGGAAACATCATTCTTTGAGGATGCTTTTCTGCAAAGGGGCAGGAGGAATGCAGCGTATTGAGGGGATGGTGGCTGGGGGCATGTATCGTAAGATCTTGGCCAACAACCTCCTTCCCTCAGTAAGAGCCTTGAAGATGGGTCATGGCTGTTGGATTGTGTGCAAACCTAGTCAAGAAGGACAGGAAATATCTGATCTCTATAATTGCTAGAAAAGGTTTCTGTACCAAATATTATGTTCTGTTGTTCTCTTGTATGTTCTAATTACTTAAAAATCATACAGTGTTTTTTTCTGGATTTTTGTTTTAGATTCTGTCACTCACAGTTGAAGAGCACCTGTGATAAAAATGGAGACCTCTACATGCTTTGCAAGTGGGATAAAGCTGAAAAATCAGCAGTATATCAAATACTTGTTCTCCCTACTGTATGTGTATTTCTTCATGCTCATATAAGTGTCAAGAACCGCATAACCATTCTCAGATAACTTTGTTCAGCTCTCCAAGGTTTTAAATATAGATGTATGTGTACTAATTTCTCATGTCAGACATATTAACCCAGCATGGTTACCAGTGAAGGCAAATAAATCTGTCTACACATAATTAAACTCTCCTTATCCCTCTGACATTGTTTTTCCTATGTTTAGCTTACTTGAATCTGACTCAAACTCCAGGTTATTCACCTGAAGGCATGAAAGAAAAGCAGTGGGCTGTTGACTTGAAAGAGTTTCATGCATATCTTACTAGAAAAAAAAATATGTATAAATAAAAGCTATAGCAACCCATCCCTTTTTGTCCCACTCATTCACCTCTTTCAAAATGCGTTCCTTAAAAATGAAAACAAAAAGTTATTTATATTCCTAGTTACAGGAACATTATGGAAGGGCTTAAAACCCACACAGAGTTCCAGAGCCTGTCCATCACGGACCACTAATAGCTGGTTGCAAATAGCTAGTTTTGAGCTTAAACCACATAAGAGCAAATTGTAGCTTTTGTTATTTAAACTGTTGTAAAACACTCTGTGCTACAGCCATGACAGGCAACAAGGTTTTTTGTTGTCCTTCCCTTCCATGATAGATACTTAGCACCATATGAGGTCTCACTGTGCTTTTGCAAATAATGACCAGCTTTTCATGAAACTCTGGAAAAACCGCCAGAACAAAAAAGGTCAGTATCACAAATATCCAAATTAATTAGCAAACTTAGCCAGTGCTCTTGCATCTGACAGGTCAATCACTGCATTTTTAAATTTAACACAAGCATTAAAATAAAGATGCTTACCAAATCCCAAACAATAAATATAAGCAGCATGTGCGGTGAATATTTGCACTTACCTATTTTATATCCCACTCTAAAAAAAGGAAGCTGCAAGGAAAACTTAACTGAGCGAAGTGTTTCAGAACTTAATTTATTCAAACTTCATTAGATCTTCAACCCATTCAACTCAATTTACTTAAAAGCAACTTAAAACCATGCTGTAACATTAGTCTCAAGACTACATCTCACCCCATTGAACACATTGCATTTTCAAACCAAATTCTACAACACTTGAGTGACAAAGTTAATCTTTGTGTTGCTTACTATTTGCTATTGATGCGTTTGCAGAGATCATTGGCTGTCCTGGTTCCACACACACTTCATATGTCTTTAGCTGCAAACCAGATTATTGAAATATTCTGGAACTGAATAAACAGCTCTTTTGCAAGGCATTATTGACAAAACATACAGCAATAGCAACACGCACACACAACTTCAGGCTCTGAAGAGGGGTGTTTTGTATCTTGGCTTGATCTTCCTCATGATAAGCACAGTGGTTTTGTAACAACATTTCCCTCACAGTTCTTAGAGAAGGAGGGATTTCCTCTGGAGATTCATTTTGTTCTACCCTGGGTAAAGTGCCATCCAGATGACAAAGCTGTTGTACTTGACTGTCCACAAACAAACAACTTAACAGGCCCAATCTTTATAGTCAGCAGTTTGTTTACCATTTTGGTCCCACTCAGGTCAGCTCTCTCTCCAGGAGCTGCTGTCACAACTTGTGCAAAGTTAAAATGAATAAATAGCAATTTGCCTACCAAGTTATGTCTGGAACAATTTGCATTCCTTGACTTATTTTCCTCCCTCTCAGGGGCTCCATCAGGTTTGCAACTTGCAATATTCAAGACCATGAGGGAGTGGTATACAGGCAGCCGAGATCTTTACCATAATTTCCAAGTTGAGAAGCACTGTCACAGGTAAACCAAGTACAGGAAAGGTCAGGGTGTGGCAGTAGAAATCAGTAAGAACAATGCGGCATCTGAGTGTAAGACTGCTGTTTTTATACCTTGATTGCTGCTGATCACCTCAAGTGAGTTTAACCAAGTGATTAGTACTGAGGCACAAGGGAAGCAGTCAGGGCTCAGTGTCTTTCTTAACCACAATGCAACAGGCTTGGAGGAGCATTGGAATTGAACTAGGAATGTTTTGCTGCAAGGACAACAACCATTAGAACCGCCTAAATCACGCCGACCCAAAAATGGTATATACATATATATATATATATATATATATATATATATGTGTGATATTGTAAGGTTCTTTCAAATATTTCTTCACTAATTGTGTTAAGTGTAGATACACTTCATTGAAAGCAGAAAGCAGACATGTTCACCTTCTTCAGTTTCCTATTCCCTTTTTTTTTTTCTTTTTTTTTTTTACCCTTATCAGACAGGTCTGTATCACTTGTGATAGACAACAAAATATTTGTTTGATTTGTTTGAACCTTGATCTGGGACAAGGGCAATTGATTTACATGATATGGATGATTTTATCTGGTGAATTTTGTCATTACTCTCTTTATCCGAAGGTTATCAGATTTTTTTTGTACTGAATGAAGCTCACTGTTACAAAATTCCTGTTATTTAAGTTGTATATTTACAAATCTGGCTTTAATTTAATTTTCTCCTGGGCAATTACATTTGTAATGCCTGAGGTAACTTTTTAATTAGATAATGACTGATCAACTAGAATAAGTACCTAAATGAAAGCATAAATAAACCCATTTTCCTGTCAATGTAAACAATGAGACCATTTATAGCCGCATCAACCAGAGGGAGTTGCTTGTGAGAAAATAAAAAGACCAGCTGGATTTGGATGTTCGTAAAAGGCCCATAAACAGGTGCTTTTTGCTGTTTCACATTCTCGTGCAACAGCAAAAGTTGGTTTGTGTCAAAAAAGGGAGTATTTTCCAGCTGTGCTTTTATTTTTTGTCTTTTTTTGAAATGAAATGTATATGCTCGAGTTAAAGGAGAAGGAGAAGAAAGTGAGTGGCAATGATTTGTAAGCCCCAGCTGTGTTTCAATGGAGGAAGCACTGGATTTACTATTTTACAGGTATTTTGTTTTGTAAAAGGAAGTTGAAATCAATGGAAGTACATTGCCTGGCTATGTATGTTGGCAGAATCTATACAGTATATAGCATATTTGTAATAAAACTGCATAGAACACAAGAATAAAAAAAATACATAAATATGACAAATACTTCCTCTTCTTCTTTATCGTCCTCTCTCACACCAACTACCTTCATATCCTCTCTCACGACATACATATATCTTCTTTTTGGTCTTCCTCTAGACCTGCTGCCTGGCAGCTCCAATTCCAGCATCTGTCTACCAATACATTCACTATCCCTCCTCTGTACATGACCGAACCATCTCAGTCTGGCTTCTCTGACATTCTCTTTGAAACATCTAACATGTGCTGTTCCTCTGACTCATTCCTGATCCTATCCATCCTTGTCACTCCCAAAGAGAACCTGAGCATCTTCATCTCTGCGACCTCTACTCTTTTCCATCATCCCATCACTCTTCTAGCACCTATTAATACATTTCCCTCTCTATCCCTTCTCACCCAGACATGTTGTACATCCTTTCCATCTTTATCTCTCTTTTTCGCCAACCTGTATAGATCATTCTCTCCCTCCTTACTGTCCAACCGAGCATACAAGTCATCATATGCCCTTTGTTTTGCCTTTGCTACTTTAATCTTTACCTTATGCTGTATCTTCCTGCACTCCTGTATGCTCTCTTAAGTCCTCTCAGTATCCCACTTCTTCTTTGCTTAGCGCTTTCTCTGTATATACTCCTGCACTTCCTCATTCCGACACCAAGTCTACTTTCCTTTTAGATGATACGTCAAGTGCTCTCCCACCTGTCTCCCTGATAACACTAGCTGTTGTTGTCAAATCATTTGGAAGCTCTCCCTGACCACCCAGAGACTTTCTCAACTCCTCCCTGAAAACCATACAACCCCCCTCCCTTTTCAGCTTCCACCACTTTATCCTCCGCTCTGCCATTGTCCTCTTGATCTTCCTTGTCACCAGTCATCCTACAAACCACCATGCTATGCTCCCTGGCTATGCTCTCACCTACAACAATTTTGCAGTGACTGATCTCTTTCAGGTTTCCTCGTCTATACATGATGTAGTCTACCTGCGTGCTCCTACCTCTGCTCTCAGAAGTTACCCCATGTACCTGTTTTTTCTGGAAAAAAAAAGTTCATTTCAGCCATTTCCACCCTTTTTGCAAAGTCTACCACCATCTGTCCCTCTGTGTTCCTATACTGTATACCAAATCTGACCATCACCTCTTCATCTCCTCTATTGCCTGCACCAACATGCCCATTGAAGTCTGCACCAATTACTAATCTCTCATCTCTGGGGATATTCTGCATCACCTCATCTAGTTCACTCCAGATCTTCTCTTGAATATGACAAATAAATGTGAATAAATAAACAAACACAACATAGAAATTGGAAAATAGAGCAGTATGAATAGTTATACTAGCAAAGTCACAGAAAATTGGAGAACACTCAAAAACAGCACTCTCAGAGGAGTTGAAGGTGTTCTAGCTGCAAAGGGTGAACCAATGTGGCTGTGATCCTATGGATTAAGAATAGGATTGCATATCCAGCACATTGCAATGCACAAGCACTGTAGTGCCTTTTATTGGGGGAAAAGTAAATTGCTTTATACAATAAAAATGTTGTTTAGGTATTAATTAATGATATCAATACTTTCCCTAAACTGGTATAGAGGATAATTTGAAAAATGATTAGAAAAAAAACAAAAAAAAAACCTCATGACAAAAGCAGCCTAGATCTGGCAACATTGTTAGGCTTCCTCAGGGACCATGTTCATAACCGTTGACTGAGTCTTGGTTATGAGGTACGGATTAATCAGAATGTTATTTTAATGAAGTGATGAAACAAAAGGAACTTGTGTTGCAATTCATGGAAACACAGTGATTTTGTGAGGTAATGGGAATAACAGCAGAAATGGTAAGAGGCATACATTTTTAATTAACTTTACAATTTAGCTGATCTCTCCGAAATTATTTTAGAAGAAAAAGGTGGAAGCATGGTGCCTATAGATGCTATCAAGATAATTTTCCTTCTTCAAAAATACATAACTATTTAGTTTTATGCATAAATTCTTAATTGGTGTATGGATTTTCACCGCATTGTGTATTAGGATGAAAAGGAAATATTACACATATACTGTACTTTAACCTTGTGGATAAGACTGACATTATACCACTGGAAAACAGCTAGCTGAATGTTGGCTACTAGTACATGAAGACACCACTGTTCTGTTTGGTCTGCGAGCTCCAAGGCCTCTTGCATTCCTACTACCTAGTCAACACAGTCTGTAATTTGTGTCTAAGAAACATGTACGCTTTACTCTCCCTGAATTTTTTTTTCAGAGTGCACTGCTGTAAATTAAAGCAAATGTATAAATTATCTGGTGCCACGGTTACAAAGTTATATATGATTCCACTGAATCTCTGAACAATACTTTTTCTGTGCTGTACCTGGATGCATATATAACTAGTCACAAAACCTAATGTGAGATCTGAATTCACCTTGAATTCTGCTTTCTTCCTATTTTTCTCTTATGGAAAAAAAAATGCCCCTTGCCTTTGGATGAATGTTTGTTACTGATCTGTTTATTTATGTTTAGAAGACTAATTTAGTCTTGTTGGATCAGCAACATAGTTTGATATACTCATGCACATTTAAGTCTCATTTTCACTATCAATTACAATGGAGGCTTTGTGGTGAAACCTAGATCATTCCCACTATTCAGCCCTATGTGGTCACATTTTTCGGTTTGGTATATATTCATCTATTTCCTGTCTTTCCTGGTTCCCTGGTTTCTTTTAACCTTTTTGTAATTAAATTTTCTTTTGTTTATCTTGATGCTGGTATTATACTTTCTCTAATTTTCTAATTTACAGTTAAAACATCGGTCTGCTTTCAATCACCTCCATAATGTCCCTTTCCAGCCTTTATCCAGACAGTAATCCGCTTATTGGTGAATAGTTCCTATTTATTTGCCCAAGTCTATTCCTTTTGATGGCTGCATAATATTTAAATGGAATTTGAGGTTCAATGCCTGCGCAGTATCTGAATAAATACTTTATATCATCAATACTCCCTACTTTTATATAATTCACTTATTAATTATGATACACTTTATAGTTTATAGTTTATTTTTATTTCTAATTCTGCCTTTCTTTTATTATTTATTACTGTTATATTTTCTGTAACTCTGGCACAGCAATTTCCTTCGGGATTAATAAAGTTGTTCTTATTCTTATTCTTATTCTTATTCTTATTCTTAAATTGATTCTTCATACAATAGCATTTTTCTCCATCGGCACTCCACCGGTCAATTCTGACACTATTCTGTGTGGAGTTGACATGTTCTATCCGTGTCTGCATGGGTTTCCTCTGATGGTCCAATACATGCTGCAGGCCAATTGGGAAAGTTGCCCAGATTTGCTTATGTTTATGTGGCTCTGCGAACGACTGGCAACCAGTCCAGGGTGTCCCCTGCCTCTCGCCCGATGGCAGTGGGGATCGGCTTCAGCATCCCCCACTACCCTGAGTAGGATAAGTGGTAGACAATGGATGGATGCAAATCTATCCATCCATCTGCTCCTGCTTTAGGGTCGCTGGGGCAGCAGCCGGAGCACAGAGGCCCAGACCTCCCACTCCCCCGCCACATGGTCCAGCTCCTCCGGAGGGACCCCAAGGTGTTCCCAGGTCAGCCTGGAGACATAGGCTCTCCAGCATGTCCTGGGTCTTCCCCGTGGAAGGATAGAAATGATTGGTCCTAAATGAGGCAAATAGAATTCCAGTGCAGATGCACTGGCAGAGCAGAAAAAAAAAGATTCATTTGCTAACCATATTTGTTCTCTCTTACATCAACCCTATATCTGATTGCCAGACAGATAATCATCAAGTTAACTTATTCGTCAGGAAATTGAATATTGGACAAATTCAATTATTTTATAATTTTTTTCTCATATTGTCAGTGGTATCCAACAGTGCTTACTGTATCTACTGCTATTCTACGTCTTCACCACTCAATCAAAATTAAGTTGTACAACAGTGAATGAATAATATAACTTCTTCTACAAATAATTTAAGGTCAGTGACAAACAGATGGATTTCAACAATAGAGGGGTCAGTCAGATGATGGCAGGACAAAGGATTCTCAACAACAGAACAAAATATCTGTTTACATTTCACAATATGTTATTTCTTACCTACAAATTTAACAAAAAAGTTAATGGATATTGTTGAACCCTCAAGCTTGGTTATATACAGTATGTTGGCTGTTTCTCACTTTGTCACCAGGTTAATTCTGACAGTAGCATAGCTCTGTCACGGGCTTACAAATGCCTATATATGTATTCACATATCTATAAATCCTGTATCTCCTTGACAGTAAAGAATTTCTGTCTTGGACTTGTGGTTGGGATGTGTCAAAACAATCATGCATATATCAACAGCTGAATTGAAATTTACAGCATAAACTGGAATCTTGGTTTCAGGTTACAAGAAGAAAAAAATAACACCTCGAGGGATCTCAGGATCGCATGGAAACAGCCAGAGGAGAAGAAGCAGACTTTGGTTGTGGAGCTAAACTCCTTGTAATCCTTTTCAGCTCTCTGTCACAGTTTTAAAATACACAGATAATAAAACGAAAAAGTCCTAAATAGTCTTTGTCTGACTATGTGAAACCCAGAAACACAGTCAAACAGAGCATGCTCAAAACCACTGGCAAACAGCCCAGACATACAATCAACTGAGCAGTGTAGTACGCAAAGGTCACTGCTGGATTTAATGTAAAGATCCTTGAGAGGGGAGGAAACCTCCTTGACTTATGATCTATCCCTTTGCTTTGTTGTTTTCTGTCTTCTTCCCTGCCTGTGTGTGTGATGTTACCACATTCACAGACTGGGGAGGACAGTTACCTCCTCACCTGCTGCCAGTCATGCCATTACCTCATGCACTATTTAACTAACAAAGCCTCATATGTTACTGTGATAGTACACACAGCCATTTTAAGTTAATACAGCCTCAGGGCGGCACTGGTCGGTGTCTCCCCGAGGCAGCCTCAGGAGGACGTGGAGCAGTGTCTCCCTGAGACAAGCATTGATAAATACAGAGGGTTGCGAAGGGCATCAAAATGCCAAATATATATAGATGTCTCATAAACCCATATAACATGATCACTTCAATTGATCAATCTTTTTTTTCCAATTGAAGCATCTCTGTAACACTTGGGGGCTTAGGCTCTGGTAGAAACAAAGTGATTAAATACATATGCAGGCTGTTTCATGACTTATGCTAATTATGGCGTTATCCTATTCCAATGATGACAATGATTCAGTCAGATATTTATGATAATTCTGTTTTTAGGAGTCATTCATACTCCACTCACCGAAATCACCCGCTGCCTAGAATATCACCAATAATCTTAATATGTATTAGTATTGTTCAGCACACTTCATACTTGTAATCCATGAAATGTTGTAACAACGAAGTAACTATATAGTAGTCCTAAAGTAACATATGTCAGGTAAATTGTGTATGCTAAAGATTGGATGTACCCTTCACCACACCAACATCAGACCAAACAAAAAAAAGTTTAGGAACAAATAAAGAAATGAATTAACAAACAAAAAACATATCTTTATTATCCTGTGAGTACCTGTGAGTGCCTGTGAGTATCCTGTAAAATCATTCCTAAATCATTTTAATTCTAATTTAACTGGACAGACTGTTCTTTAGGAATTAGATATTCAAATATTGCACTAAAAACAATAAATCAAATAATTAAAGATTGGCTATCTGGTTACATGTGAACAATACATTTATTTTCTATTTAAAAAAAAAAGCATGAAGTGAAGTTGGTGTGGCACGTGGCGCAGTGGAAACCGCTTCTGCCTCACAGCATGAGGGACTGAAAGGCTTTCCTCCTTGTTCTCTGATATCTTCCTACAGTCCAAAAACATGCAGTTGATTCATTGAAATTTAAATATATAAATTGCTTGGATGTGTTGATGAGAGTGTGCATGCTTGTTTGTCTATATGTAATCCTGCGATCGCTTGGCGACCAGTCCAGAGGGTAGCCAGCCTGCTGCCCAATGACAGTTGTGATACATTCTGGCATCCCTGTGACCCTGACTGTAGAATGAGTGGTAGATGATGGATGGATGAAGTGAAATTATTCACAAACAACTGTTATGTATGAAGGCAGGAACTTAAACACATTTCTAGTCTAATATACAAAGTAAATAATCAAAGGGAAGACAGATGGATGGTTTGTTGCAAGTTTCTGGACAGGAGAATGTAACAGCTATTTTCACATTTCCACAGATCATTCTAAGATCTAACTGAAGCTAAACTGGAATAACCATTTCATTGCGAAACTAAGATTAAGAAGATCAATATGAAAATAAGTGAATATAAAATAAAATAAAATACATTAATAGAAAATAACTAAAATAATTGTGATTACCTTTTCAAGATGAGGACAGAATACAAATTCAAAAATCAAGAAGGATCACCAACACAAACTCATAGAAATTAATTGAGCAGAATAGTGAATCAGTTTATAGCATACATATCAGTATGCTCCAAACATTATGAAATTGGAGATAATTAAAAAACAAATTAATGCTCAGACATCATAAGTGCCTAGATAGTACCTGTGAACAGTGGAAGTGACCCAAGTAATAATAAAAAAAAAGGGCCCAGATTAAAGATTTGTGTTTCTTTTCCAACATGTGCACTGAGTAACATTCTAATGAGAAAAACTGGCCACTGACATTCATTAAAAAACACTCTGTTTTTTTTTTTTTTTCAAAAAGTACAAAATTATGAAAAAAAACCTCAGCAGGATACCATACCATACATTTTTTGAAATCGCAATGAGTGCGGACCAAAAAAATCAAGATATTGTATTGTACTTGGCCACCAACATCAACAAACCTCCAACCTCCTAATGAAGCATATGTGGGATGACCTAGATAAGCAAGTCAGAACTTTGGAGGTCCAGCTTTCCGACATACAGTATTAAAAGAAAAATATTTAAAAATATTTACTTTGAAGCTTTATCTGCCAGAAAACACTTTCCCTTTGCCAGACTAGCCAACTCTGTACCTCATTGGGTCAGATTTTTTTTATCAATATGGTATATCATGTTATAGCTAATTGGTGTACTCTTTGGGTTGATTAGGTCCACTTAGTAAATGCCTCCCTGGTTTTGGAATCAGTTTGAAAATTAGTTTGATTGTGTTGAACATTTAACCTTCCTATTGTTTGCAACTGCCTCCAGTTTTTGTAGGTTAACCATCTACCTACACAAAATACACCAAAAATACTTTGTTGTTTGTCCATTGTGTTGAATCACAAAAATACCCAAAACTTACTCTGAAGAAGGCCTTGATGTAGTTTAGTTAATTATGTAATGGTATTATAAAACCTTGGGTCAGTTCTCTAAAGGAAGGTTATCTAATTTGGTGTTGTCCTCCAGGGACAGAACTAATTTATATTCTGTTTTTATAGTGATTACTTTTTATTGCTGTCTATCCCTTTGTATATCATTTTTTTTGTTTCATAATATCAAGAGACTGTTGGCCACGAAACTATGAAATATAAAGAAGCTTTCAGTAATTAAGATAAAATCATACTGTTGTCTTAGAGTCTCAAATTTTTATTTGTAATACATTGTGTTTAATGCCAAATATTTCTGATTCGGAAAGTATTCAGTTAAATGATCCAGAAGAGTTTTGACATGGTAGAGGAATATCATCAGGAACAAAACAAGTTGGATTTTCTACGGTCAGCCATATTTATCATTATGGTCTACATGATCTTGTACCTAATTTTGAACAAGATTTAGAAATTCAAGAAATCAATTTGAAGGAAGACATTTTAAATTTATGAGCTCAAAGGGTCAAATCATCTGGCTGATTTTTATAATGTTTTAATCATTTGTGTCCTTTTGTACAAGATAAACTCCTTAAAATCATTAAAATCAACAGAATCATATTGGTCAAAACCTCCCAAACAATATTTCATTTTGATTATTGAGACATAAACATTTCATATCTGTAACCCCAGTCAATTCAATTGTTCAGGCTGAATTAATTATGTTATCAATTAATTTTCCAATATTGCTCAGAATTGTTCTTAATGACAAAAAAGAATGTACGACTTCAATTCACAGATGAAGAGGTTGAAAAAAGGCTATAAGGGAGACTGTAGGAGTATCAGACTCAAAACAGTAAGCTTAATTTAAAATTCATCACAGAGATAAATCATTCCCTCCAGCCTGGAAAAAAATATAGATAAGTGAAAAAATAAAATAATGATGATTAAGATCTGAGCTTTTCTAATGTCTACTGGCATGGTTTCGGACAGGTTGGGTTTGCCCTGAAGTATATCAATTTTCATCCACAGCTAGATAGCTTTTATTCATCAGTAATATTTTATCAAACCACTAGATATTTCTGAAGGGAGCAAGATTGCAGAAAGGGCTGCTGCTGCCAAACATTTTAACACCTGGTTATGATGCCAAGTGTGCCACCACTGGGAAAGACTAAACTTTCACCCTGACAATATATGCCTAAATTTGCAGAAAAACAGAAAATAATAGACACACAGCATCCTCACCCAACCACTGAACTGAGGTTCTGGGGAGATGTTGGACATCATAAATAACCTCTATAATAAACCTGGTTCTATTAGCTTCAATGAGCCACAACTCTCTCCATTTCAACACTCTCCTCTATATTCCCCCAGTTCACCCACTGTACTTGCTTGGCCTGAAATATAGCCTTAGTATGTCTTACTGCCTCCTCTTGCCTATGTACTTCCTTTACTACCATCTTCCTCCTTTCTACGACTGATGCCTTGCTCCACACTGGATGTCTTACAATCAACCCTGTTGTCCCTATGTCTAGGGGCTACCTGTGCTTGCTGCACTGTTTCTTTTTGGTTCCACTTCCTCCCTGTTCTAACTTTTGGTGCTGCACCCTTAACAACCAGATCCTTTGATGAGTAATTTCCAATCCAACCTTAGCACGCTGGAACTCCTCCTCTCCAATGTGCCTTGCCCATACAAGGCTGTGCTACTTAAGAACAGCATAAGAGTCTGAGCCATTTCCTAATCCCTAGAATAGATGAGTCAATCATCCTATCTAGCTTTTCAACCTTTGACAAGGGAACATCATACACTGTCAACAGCCAAATAAACTGAGGAAAGAGCCCAAACTGCAAACACCACAACTTTAACTTTCTTGGGAGCCCTGGCCTATCCATGTCTGAAATGCTTTTAATCATTTCCTTCCTCAACTCCTCAAACTGTCTCTTATCACTAAGACTCAAGTCAAACAATCCATCCAGACACTTCAATGGTTTCTCTTCCACCGTCAGCATCACCTCACCATTTGTTACCTTCCCTTTACTGAAGGATATACTCCTAGACTTTGCAGGATTTTCATCCTGGCCCACTGCAGGTAATAATTTAAATTGTCCAACAAGCTGCTAGTGCATGGTGTGTTTGATAATCGTCATGACATCTATGTAGGCCCTAATTGGAGGGAGGTGTGGCCCTCCCCTGCAGCATTTCTCTACCTACCACCTATTTTGAAGACTTAATAATTATCTCCATTGCCATAGCATAAGCTAATGGAGAAATTGTACACCCTGCCACAATGCCTGTCTCCAGCTGCTGCCATGCTGTATTGTACTCTGCTGTGGTAAAGCAGAGTTGACTATCTTTATAGTATGCCAACCTCTTCATGCTACATGGCACTCATGGCACAAAGAAATCAAAAGCCTTCGACAACAGACTATGTGGCACTGACCCAAAAGCATTTGCTAGGTCTCAGAACATTTCGTGCAAGCCTATCTTCTCACACCGAGCTCACTTGATATAGTGACAATAGTGACAAAACACACAAACCAGTCACTTTCCTGCAGCTTGCAAGTAGTTACATGACTTGGATGAGGTTGGATTAAAAAGTTGTAAAATGCACAGTTGTAAAATGCACTCTTATGTATCTCTGTAGGAAAGGTGAAAAACCAAAATATAAAGGCCCCTCAAAACAACAGAAACAGAACTTTGCAAGAAGCTTAAGCACGACCATAAATATGTGCATTTTCTAACTCCAAATATGATCTTATGCTCACTTCAACCATTTGTTTTTTGCGCGAATGAATCATGGTGTTGTGATAGATTTGGGCTATTTAAAGTGTTTTTATTGAAAGGGCTGCAAACTGTTTATAGTATTGGTCACTGTTTATAGTCCTGACTCATACAAGAGAAAGTTGTGGTCCCGATTAATGACTGGACTCTGCAAATATAGAAACTTGTGGTAACAAATAGGAATCAAATTCTAGTGTCTTAGTTCAGAATGTTGAGTTTCTTTGGCCGTTAACCTTTTGTAACACTTGACAACTCCCTTTCTTTGTAGGGAAGGGGTAAGTGTACATAACTGGGTGGAAAAGGTGCACTTCACAATATGCTGTGACTGGTTAAAATCCTGTTTGCATCCAAGCACGGAGAAAAACAGGATTTTCAGTTTAGGGTATTTGATTGAATTATTTGTTGTTGATATTTCCTGGATGTGACTGATTATTGTCAAGTTTCAGATTATAAAATGCATTTTTTGTTTCTGTTTCAAATAAACAACCACTTTCATTTTATGATCTGTCATCACAAGATTGTCTAAAATGACTGAAAGAGTGAGGTTAAGGTCATGGTTTAGGCTGCATAAAATATTTCTGTTAATATTGGGAAAAATTGCTTGAGGGCGGTGGCCAATGTGGTTTGAAAAAACGCACTTTGACCCATCTTGGTAGGAAGCAGGAAGGGAGCAGCAGTCCTCTGTCTCCAAGTCAAGCTTTACTGAAAAGAAACCAGGGATGACTATATGTAGGAAACAGGAAGGGAGTAGCAGAAGTCTGTGTCTAAGATTCCCTTTTGGTCCCTCCATCTACCCGGAACAATCTCCTTTTATTGAAAGTTGTGAACATGCATTTGCATTCTATCTATCTATCTATCTATCTATCTATCTATCTATCTATCTATCTATCTATCTATCTATCTATCTATCTATCTATCTGTCTGTCTGTCTGTCTGTCTGTCTGTCTCTGTCTGTCTGTCTGTCCGTCCGTCCGTCCGTCCGTCCGTCCGTCCGTCCGTCCATCCATCTATCTATCTATCTATCTATCTATCTTTATGGTTATCTATATACTGTATCTGTAAAGAAATTATGTCCACATTTGCAATTATTTTCTGTCCTTTCCTTTTTTCATGTCAATTCATGTCAATTTTAGTCAAACTAAAATGATGGTACACTGTATCAACAATTAGCAACATCTTGGGGTCACTAAGAAAGACATACAGACGATAATGTCTTAAAATATGTCAGAATGAGATGGGAAGAATCTGTGTGAAACCATTGTCATCTTATTTTATTTTATTTTATTCTATTTTATTTTATTTTATTTTTCTTAATTTTATTTTATTTTAGAGCTTCAAGAAAGAAAGTAACAATGATGGGTTGCACAACCTCAAGCATTTGTATGAATTCAACATGTTTTTATGCCTCTGTCCATCTATTTTTGCATTCTATCTCTCTGTCCTCCTTTCACTCTTTCTTGGTCTTTCTAATGAGTCTCTGTCTTTCCCCGTTTCTCTCCCTCACTGTCTCTCTCTCCTCACTGGACTCACCCTCTTCCTTTCTCTATCTTACCCTGACCGGTGGAGACAGTAGAGTTTGGATCTGTTCATGACTTTCTGCCTGGTAAAAACATTTTTTCCTTGATTCCCTCACCAAAGGCTAGCTACTGAGACAATGTTAGTCTCTGTTAATAGTTTTGCGTCACATTGAGTATAGTCTTGACCCACTCTATTTGTAAAGTGTCATGAGATAACTATTGTGAACTGGTGCTATATAAATTGGATTTGGCTTGATTTGATTTGTTTTGATTTGCTGTGATTAAACTTGAATTTCTAGAAAAAGTTTCCTTTTGCATCTGCATTCAACCTCAAAGCAAAACTCCACTGTTAGTGTGTACTAAGTACAGACTGGCATTCCTATCTGGAACATACCTGCCAACACCTTGTTGTACATAGAAGTGCAAATCGGATTCATCTGTGGAGATAATGCTTCTTTACTGCAAGTCCAAGACATGTGGGTTAGTTAAACCAAAGCCTGCTTCAAGGCCTCGGGTCGCACAAAGCCTCACATCTGTCAGGTTGTTGCTGACTTTGCCTGCAGAGATTCTCCAGGAGAAACAAAAACTTCATTAGTTGCAGAAACAGAGGGTCTTTGATGGTTGCACAGATGCTCTTTACACGACTGTTGTGGCTCAGGGACCATGCCGTAAAGCTGCTCATAGTAGAAACAGTAGAAACATGATGTGAATGAACAAATAACAGTGTGTAAATTTTGACTTGTGGCATCAATGAACACTCGTGCTTGCCTTTATCAACACAAATAACCGAATAAATGAAATGGCATCTACATATTTATACAAAACTTTGTTGTGGTGAAGATGCTCATTAAGATGCCCATTGGGCATGTGCACACTTTTATAAAATACAAAAGTCTCGGGTAAACAAAACAAATATTTGAAGTATTATTCCAATAAATTGGAAATGGCTGAAAAAAAAACAAAACAAGGGATGTCTTCATGCTAATATTGAACATCGAACATGGTCACACCTAACCACTCTGGTGAGTGTTTATTTATATTTGTACGTGCTGTCAAGCTAAGTGTAAAGCAAGACCAGCATGTTGGAGAAGTGGTGAAATGGAGCGGACACTAATGTGCATGTGGATGTTATTTCTCTATTATTCATGCATGATGTCTGACAAGACAAATGCACTTTGAATATTTCCTGGAATGTGATGGTAATAAAAATCAAGCCATGTGATACTTGAGCAGCCAGTGAAACAAGGCAACATATCACTGGAAATAATCAACATTCTGCATTGAGTCAGTTCCATGTCCAACTTGTCCATTGATAGTTGTCATTGGGAGACCACATGTGGAATATTTAACATTCTGTACAAGCAGCCACAGCATTACTGAAAAAAAAAAAAAAAAAGTGAATGAAATCTTAAGAAATAAATTAACAAATTAATAAATTAATAGCAGTTGTGGGTACTTTTTAAGATACTTAGATATAAAGATATTCAGATTTTAACCAGAATGAATAATAACACACTTTCCCAATAACCTGCATGGTTTGGCACCTAAATATGGTTCAAATGACGATGTGAAAAAGAAGTGGTGATGCGCACTTATTGTTATCATCAATTGCGCCTTGTTGACATCTCTTTTTTTATGAGACCAAAAGAATGGTGGAAAAGTCAAAACTGTGCATTTCCGTTTTAAATAATCAAATTGTAAGTTAAATGAATTATTTCAAATTGTTCCGGGGGTCAGTGTCCTACAAATGAAAAATAATTAAAAAAAAGAAAACAAAACAAAACAAAAAAAAACACTCAAGACATCACACAGCAGAGGGCATTGCAGTGTCATGTTTTGTTTCAGACAACTCAAAAAAGAAATAAAAATCAAAAACTCACCAAGAGGTGTCCAGATAGGCCGGGTTTGAAATCCTTTCTAATTACCTGTTAATTCCCTCAAAGGAAATGAAAAATAAGTAAATGAAATGAAATTAAGTTCTTGCTGTTTCTCTTACGTATTGTAAAATTTGAAACTCTTTAAAAATAATGAGACTTAATTGCTTTAGAATTACACTGATGGAAAATAAATGGATGACACTGTTATCATTATTGGATGTGCTAAAATATGTTCTCAGTCATTTGCAAATTTGTTAGAATCCTTCAGACAAAATCTAACAATAAACAATAATAGCATATACTCATTTATCTAAGTTGCTGTTTCCATTAACATAAATATATATATATATACAATTTTTCAGGGACAGATATATTTCTACTAAACTACCAGTTTTATGAAAGTTTATAAAATATCAATTTTATTGACATGTACCAAACTCCTTGTGCTTGGGTTGTTTTTCTGTATAAACTACTAAACAATTCACAGAAAAATTCACAGCATTCTGACAATACTTTGATTTCTTACTTAAAAACTAGATATGCAATAGCTTTAGATGCTCAGTTGTGCCTCCTTCGTTTTTAAGTGAGGCATGAGACTATGTAAACATGCAAAGTGAAACAGTCAGAGCTGGACAGGGACCAAAGATCTACTCTCATGCCCATCTGGTGATCAGCACTCCACTGATGACGTTTGTCTGGGCCAATAATATAATTACACTCAAACATGTGTCACAGGTATAGTGCCTCAAACCAACCCTCAACCTGATCTGAAACAGGATGCTTGGTCTAAAATTAGCAGTGCATTTCAGGACCGCTCTAGAAATATAGCTGAATGCAATCCATATGCAGTCAACACATGGGTGGGTTTGTCAATCTCAACATGAGAAACAATGACTGCCGAAACTGAGGAATACTTTTTGCAATAATCAGCTGAAGAGACTGCCGTCCCTGATGTTCCAGATTAATGGAAAAAGTTCATAACAGCGGGGTCGCTGCCCACCTTTCGCTTTGTGCTGAAAAGATACCTCTTCACCAAGCATTACCCTACTAATCGCACAAACCCCCCAACCTCCCCACCCAAAAAAAAAAAAAAAAAAAAAAAAAAGGATGAAATGAATGTATGTATGTGTATGGTTCTGAGATGGCTATTTGGTTCAATGGTCACTTCTGACTTCCGACAAATGGTACTTCGGATCTTTGGGAACTGAATTGCACTTCTTGTTAGTCCCTTTGGATAAAAGTGTCTGCCAAACAACTGTAATGGAATGGGCAATCAATAAAAAAAAAATAAATAAAAAAAAAAAACAGCAAAAGAACTACTCCCCTGAGGCACCATATCCTCTCTTTTGACAATTCAAAATAATGTGCTTTCCTCACCGCAAGGTTGAAAAGGGTCAGTGAATTGACACAAACCTGGGTGCCTCAAATGCTGGAGTATCATTCATCCTTACCTGCAGTGTGTATTTTTTCTTGTTTGTGCTTTATAAGAGACATTTGTTGGGATTATTCAGCTTTACTGAATAAAGAGTACAACAGCACTAAATGAGCTAAGGAATAAGCTAAAAGAAATAAAGACGTCAGACATATTTGTGTGGTAGAGTCCTCTAGGAACCTAGTTACTAATATATTGTGACACTCATGCAATTAGAGAACAATCTAGTGTCTACTAATATTCTACTTTACCACCTATTGATTAATTGATTGATTATACACATTTGTTCATTTTCTATACCTTATACAGTACACAGCACTCAGACTCCCTGGGCCAAATAGACATACAGCCATGCAGTCTCACACTCACTCTGTCATTGATTTTTTTTAATTTTTATTCCCATATTCTTTTCCTATCAGCTGTATTTTATGTGTTTATGTTGTGCGGAGACTTGGAGGAATGTCTTCCAAGCATTCATTGCTTTCCTGGTCTGATCTTTGCTAGTCCCACATAGTTTAACACTTGAAATTATATGTTCATGTAAGTATCCTATACAGGTACTCATGTTATGCACCAACCCATGCTTTACTTTTGTTGGAATGTTAAGGCACCTTGACCAATACTCTTTGTGTTGTTAATAAAGGCCTGAGGTTATTCTGGTAACGGCAACCTGTTTAATACACGCGTTCATTTAAGAGCATGATCCCAAGTATTTCCCCCAATCTGATTACCGGCAGCAATTCTGGCATATCACAAGAGCCTTGGGAATGTTATGGTTGAATGCCAGGGCAAATTGTTGGTTACCTGTTGATGTACAAAAAATGATTGATGGTCGCTCAAGGGAAATGATTTGAAGTTGCTTTTTTTTGTTGTTTTTTTTTGTTCAATTTGTTTGTCTTTGTTTGTTTAAAGAGAGAGAGAGAGAGAGAAAGACAACTAATATTAAAATGCCATCTTCATATGCCTTTGGTTGTACTTATTTCTGACTTAGTTTTTGCTGAAGAACAGCCTTTTAAGGTTCCAGTAGCATTGTTATTCCACACATCCAACTGTTCTCTGTGGTTTATTCTGTATAATGAGGGACATAAAAGTGACGGAGAAATAGACACGGCTTAGAAAGGAGTTCTGCCTCATGTTTTTATTTTTCAAACTTTTTTCAGTATTTCTGTGTACACACTGGCTTAGAGCAAGGCCACATTATATGAACAAAGATACTGTGAATTGTTGTTATTATTGTTGTTAAAAGATTTATTTACATAGTGAGAGGATATGAAGTTAGTTGTTGTGACAGAGAAGGATACAGAAAATAGGGTAAGATGGAGAAGTGTGATTCACTGTGGCAACCACTGAAGGGATTCGCTGAAAGGAGAAGAAGAAGAAGACAGTTATTATTGTTGTTGTTATTGCCTACAATGATTATCCTTCACACAGGGTCATGATGGAGTGTGAGATCTCAAGATGTCAAGCTTGTATTTGAGTATCCTGTGAACACCCTGTACTTATTGTTATTTGATTCATTTTATCAATAGCAAGCAGCAAGCAGATACTGTGAGGCCAATGTGAACTTCCTCGGACATTATTTGTACATTTTTATATAACTGTTTCCATTAATGTTCAGTCTAGAAATCTGATAACACTTCCCGAATCAGAATATGACATGTCCAAATAATGTGAGAGTTGAGACTGTCTATCTACCTGTCATCAGAGATGTTAATGCTTTAAAAATGTCCCAGTCAAAATAATGTCACTCAGTGCAATATTTGAAGAAACTGAATTATTTTGTTTGCAAGGTTGTGTCTGCTATACAGGTTTAGTACTATAATAAACCGCTACACTGCTTCACTGCAAACATTTAATGTGGAATATCAGAAAAAGAACAGATGGATATAGCAATGTCTTATATAACATTCCATTAAAATTATCTGGTTGTTGGTGGGATCACAAGGATTTTGGGGCAAATAATTTTCTGATCATTGTATGAAACATGTTGTGCTCAATTTAATCACACGTGAGACTTCGTTACATGGTTTAGTTTTACACCGAATTATGTTTTTTTTTATATCTGAACCGTGATTCAGAAACAAGCAGCATAGCTCAGGCTGTCTTCTGGGGCACAAGTTGCAAATCTTTCCAATTATCTATATTTTTTATTTGTTCTATTCTTTATTTTGTTTTCTGCTCTGTGTTATAACCCATTCATCTGACTGGAGTACCAAGTCCAAGGTCAGGTACTTAACGTAGCACTCAGCAGGCAAGGTTTCAGAAAACAAAACCCCAGCATTTTTTCCTCAACCTTTTTTTCTTTCTTTCCTTTTAAATTACTATTAAAATAGCAGCAGAGCAAGTAGCTAAACAGACCTTGTTCCCTCTTAACTCTCTTCTCAGCAACTGACAAACCTTGAGTAAGCATGTACATGAGGAATTTATATCGAAGTTGTCAGCTTTTCCTGCATTACTCAGAAGGGGTTCAATAGCTTCTTCATGAGTGGATTTTAAGTGACAGAATGAAGAATGTGGAACGGAATGAAGAGCAAATGGAGGATGGAATAGGAGTGTACAGATGAAAAAAAAAGAATGCAAATTTTAGTTCTACAAATTTTCTTCCTTTTAATATACTATATTAAATAAACCCTGTAACATTTCTATCACTCCTTGCCATGCAAATCATGTGCGTTGTGTGTTGTTATTCTGTGTTCAAGGAAGACTCCGTAAAAAGTAGTGTCTCTGTAATTATGAATCTATTTGCCCCAATGTAGAGAGAATGTTGGGTTGAGTTTTGGCATAAAATACACAAACAGTGCAGTTGTTGGAGGTGTCTCAATAAGCTGAAACTATTATTGAAGCCCCACAAAATATCACTAAAGAAACTTATGCATGTCACTTCTTATATTTAAGGTTGATCCCTGGGTTCCCTGGAGAACAGGGTAAAGCTCAAATTCAGAAGGAACAGTTTGGTTTTCAGTCCTGGTTATGGAAAAGTGGACTTGCTCTATACCCTCCACAGGTTCCTTGATTGTGCATGGGAGTTTGCCTCACCCGTTTACCTGTATTTTGTAGAGGAGAAAGCATTTTGGAGAAGGAATCGGAACTAGTGAGTCCTGTACATGTTCTGATACAGCCCATTCGGTCACTGTGGTACAGGTGTCAGAGCTGGATGTGCATTGTTGATGTAGACTCTGCCAGAGCTGCTCTTTGTCACAGATTCTGTAAAACATTTATTGACAGAATTTTATTTTGCAGCCTAGGTACCCTAAGGGGATCTAGTTTGATGACCTCAGGATTGGGCCTCTTTTGCAGATGATGTGGTTCTGTTGGCTATATCCGACCATGACCTCCAGCTTTCACTGGAGAAGTTTGTAGCAGAATGTGAAATGTGAAGTGAAAACTAGCACCTCCAAATCAGAAGCCTTGGTTCTCATCCAAAAAAATAAATAAATTAAATGGCATACCCTCTCCAGATCAGAGATGATTTTGTACC
This sequence comes from Fistularia commersonii, assembly GCF_037954325.1. Taxonomy (NCBI): domain Eukaryota; kingdom Metazoa; phylum Chordata; class Actinopteri; order Syngnathiformes; family Fistulariidae; genus Fistularia; species Fistularia commersonii. Next base: position 8,657,845 of record NC_141304.1, read on the forward strand.
AAAGATTGAGGAGTTGTAGAAATTCATGCTCTTGTTCACCAGTGAGGGAAACCTGGAGTAGCAGTAATACAGACTTTTTCTATTGGTCGTGGGATAAAGAAGAAGCTCAGCCAAAAGCCAAAGCTCTCAATATACCAGTCTATCTATACTGCTCAAAATATAACGGGATCACTTGGAGTTATATTGTGTTGTTTAAGTATTCCCTTTAATTCTTTGCACACTTTACATTTCACCCTCAGCAATGGTCACGAACTCAGAAGAACAATAGCAGAAGAACAATACTATGGTTAAAGACAGCCAAAACGAGTTTTCATCTGCATGAAGTCTGGACTCTTCCTTAGAAATTTGGTGAGAAGTCCAGCTATCCTGAAGTAGCTCTGAGTAGAGCTTCTTCTCCTCATCATTGAGACCTGCCAGATGAGGTAGCTTGGGCATCTCCCAGGATACCTCCAAGACACATCTCTGGTGAGATGTTCTGGTCACCTCTACCGGGAAGAGGTCCCAGGGAAGACCAGGGACATTCGGGATTGGCTATGAAAGGGAGAGGGAAGTCTGGGTCCCTCTATTTAGGCTTCTGCCCTATTGACCTTACACTTGATGGATGGCATAGACAAATATCAAATTCCTATCAGGTTTATTTCAACACAAAATAGTGGACTGAAATTAATAAAAAATCTTTTTTTTCCTTGTTTTTTGGGAGGATTTTCCGCAGACATATTCATTTCACATACCTGACTACATTAGAGGAAAATAATGTTGAATTGGTTTATTTGAATTGTAGCCTATAAAGGCAGTTGTGTTCCATAATGCCATTTTGTTCTAAAAATGTGTCAGAAAATAGATAAATACATATACCTCATATTGATATGTGACAGATTTGTAATAAAGATTTGTATTAGATTTTGACTGAAGGATCATAGCACTTGTATGCATATATATTTTCATTAAAATATTTTTGGGGAAGGAATTAAAATATTTATCAAAGAGGTTCAGGCAGCTTCAAGGTTTCTTTTCTTTTTTTTTATTTCCCAGTGAATATTGACACGCTTATTAATCACTAAATGACTTAGTTTAACAATTGACTTGCTCTTTGAAAAAGGGACTTTCTCTTTGAGCCACGCTATCACTTAATCCCTCTGTGTTTCAGTAGTAGTGCTGTGTATGTGGATGTAGATGTGTGTGTGTGCATGTGCAAATGTGTCCGTGTGTGTGTGTGTGTGTGTGTGTGTGTGTGTGTGTGTGTGTGTGTGTGTGCGTGTGTGTGTGTGTGTGTGCAGACTTCTTGGGGAGCCACTTTGGACAGCTGAGTACACATTGACTGAAATGACCTGCCCCCAACCCTCCCACTCCCACCCCAATGAGTTTCTTCCCTGTCAACTCCCCTCATAATGATTCTTTGTGCAGACACCACACTGAGGCCAAGATTGAACAACAGGGCCTGATGAGACACTGGAACCAGTCTGGGTGCCCTCAGGGAGGAAGCAACAGAGAACAGTTAAAGGAGTGGAAGAATCGGTTGTGAACTCATCAAAACCACACAGCGGAAACAAAGCAGTAAGTTAAGTCCTCATTAAATATAAATACATGTATTTATTTTTTCATTCAATCCTGATGCTATGGATTCTGATGCACAAAAGTCTAATTTGCTACTAATTATCTTGTTAAGGGAACATGAAAAGCATTCTTAAGAAAAAAAATCTTAAATTTATAGATAATCAACCTTACTGTACTTATGGATTCCATAGATATGGGCCACATTAGTGTAGCTGTTGGTGGGTATAATGGCTGCTAGAATTTCTGATTCTCTTTGTGTGCAGGGACGTCTCAGGAGTAATTAACTGTTTCCTCAGTTTTAACATGTAGTAAACTTTAACTACGTAATGACATGCTGCATGTTATGGGTCTGCAGGATGATATCCTTTGACTCTAATGACCATCATTTAAATATACCGCAGCTATTGTTTGCATTAGAGAAGATAATGTGTCAATTTATGAATGGATGTAGGTGGCAACAGGGTCAAGACCCCTGGATCTTTGCAGTCTTGCATTAAGTTGTTCCAGCAGGCAAATACTCACAGAGTCATGTCAGCTCTTAAAGTAAACATTCCACTGCCATTCGGAACAAACTGCCAACAAGAATTCTTTGGATCAGTAATAAGGGAGGGGACCTGAGAGAGGCAGCTGTGCCGGTGGTTGACAAATTACCCTGATAATTGATGAAATGCCTTACACGATAAGTTCAGGATGTACAAGTGCAAAAGAAAATGACCTCATGCTTTCAGCCTCTAAAAGGTACTTGGTAATGTATCATGGACCTTGAGCGTGCCATCAACACTTGTCCCTTCACATGACAACAGCTTTTTCCAATTATGTAATGTGAGACATTGTCCACTGCACTGCAAGTGATTCTCTTTTCAGTACAGTAATCAAAGTAATCAAGATGTCCATGATATATATATATATATATCATATATACATAATTTTATATTTAAAATAGAATAGTATTCATATATAGTTTTATAATATCCAATTTTATAATATCCAAATTATTTCAGTTGACTTCAACCAGGCAGGATGAGTAAGCAGTGTTCATGAACCTTTCATAAATCATAAATGTTTACTCCCAGCAGTATAATTGATTATCTTTATGTCATGTGCTCAGATATATCAAGAAAAGGCAAGGATGACAGCTCATAATTGGAATAATGAGTAGAGCTCAAATCATGTGTACAAAACAGACTTTGTGCCAGGTTCCAGATGGGGAAAATTATCCATCTGTTTCTTAAACTCGCCCCATTCTTTGTGCGATTTTTGCTGTGAAAGTAAAGGAGAAGAGCAAGCTGGGCAGGCTGGCATGGTCATAATTCTGATTTCTTCAAAATGGTCTGGTGGAAAAAGACAGCAGCAAAGGTTCAGCACAGTTTTGTTTTGTTTTGTTTTTTTAGGTGTTACCAGGGACAAAAAAAAGCAAACTACCAGGATTAAGAATTACAATATTTTACCTTATCCTTGATATAAGATACGTTAATACTATATGGATCCCCACGGGGGAAATTTGTTTGGCACTGCAGCACAATAACAATGTCAATCCATATGAATATAAATATAAATAGAAGAGACGAATAAAAGGAAGAAGGCAGTAAAAAGGATAGGAACAGATAACATAATAACAAGAACAAGGAAAGAAAGAAACAGGATGAGAACTGAATAAGAAGGGTACATAATAAATAAATAAATAAATCACTGAATGACAACAACAAGGATAAAAATAGCAAACCAAAATGACAACAACAGATGAAGTTAGATAACAGAATGACAAAAACAGGGATGAAAATAGACAACAGGGATAAAAATCGATAACAGAATACTAACAATAACAATAAGGATTACACACTCACACACACACAAACATATATATATATATATATATATATATATATATATATATATATATATGAGAGAGAGAGAGAGAGAAAGAGAGAGAGAGAGAGAGAGAGAGACTATAGATATAGATTTAGATATAGATTCAGTTGTGTTCAAAATAATAGTCCAACATGAATAACCAGATCAATCTCTGTTTTTTGGCTTGAATGGATCAAACAACAGCCAGAATGGCAAATACTCAGCCAATGATCAGCTCCAGGGAAATCAGAGACGGACTGAAGTTAGCTCTGAGTACTGTGACAATCAGAAGATGCTTGTGTGGGGCTAATCTATCGGCAAGAAGCCCCTGCAAAGTTCTACCGTCAAAAAAAAAAACGACGTGCTGAAGAGGATACAATTTGCCAAAGAACATATCGACTGGCCTAAAAAGACATTGAGAAACATTTTTGGACTGATGAAAGTAGGATTGTTTTGTTTGGGCCGAAGGGCCACAGACAGTTTGTCAGACGACCCTCATACGCTGAATTCAAGCCACAGTACATTCTGAAGACCGTGAAGCATGCGTGATATACGGTTGTTTCTCTGACTATGGTGTCAGGCCTAATTATCACATACCAGACCCATGGATTAGCATCAATTTGCTTATATTAAAATATTTGAAGAGAATATACTGCCTTATGCTGAAGAGGAAATGCCCTTGAAATTGGTGTTTCAACAAGACAACAACCCCAAATGCACCAATAAGCAAGCAGCATCTTGGTTCCAGACCAACAAAATTGAAGTTATGGAATAGCCAGCCCAGTCCCCAGACCTTAATCCAATTGAAAACTTGTGGGATGACATCAAAAATGCTCTTTCTGAGGCAAAACAAAGAAATGCTGAGGAATCGTTGAAGGTTGTCAAATCATTCTGGGCCAGAATACCTGTTTACAGGTGCCAGAAGTTGGTTGATTTCATGCGGCACAGATGTGAAGCGGTCGTCAAAAACAGTGCTTATACAGTTTATTGAATGAATATTTTGGTTTGTAATGAAAAAGGCAGACACTTCTATGTTTTTGAATAGCCCAATATCATTTTTCATTCATTTTCTGTAAAGTAATTAAAATATTGATACTTTTTCTTCATGTTTTGATGTAAAATATAATGTGCAGTGTCCTCTATGAATGGAAATAAAAAAAATGTACATATATATCATAAAGATTTTAAGATTTGCTCATTAAAAAAAAAAACACTGCTAGTATTTTGAGCACAACTAAATATACATAGATACATATACGTGCATATACTCTTTCTTAGTATATGATGAAAATGATGATATATACTCAAAACATACCATTTAGAAATGTATTATTACCTTTTAATCCTTGTGAACTAAATCAATCAATTAATACATGGATTCTTTGACACTGACCCTGGGTATGGCAGTGTGCCTCCAAAGGAGTGTGATGACCCTCATTCCCTTCAAGATGTTTTAGATTTGTTTGTCTATGTAATAAGCCCCTCTTTGTTCTATTTGTTTCTAAAGAGGCCTGTTAAAAGATTGTAGAACAAAAATTCATTCATCCAGACCTTTCAAAAAAGGAAAAGAGACATCTGTGCTATTTGAAATATTGATGAAAATAAAAGTTTACATTCTGCTGGGGCCTGTCCTCAGAGAAAGACCTACTGCATTCTCTTCTATTGGCAATTATGTTTGGTTTTCAAGGCCAGTGGAATTCTTTGGCATGGCTTTCTTAAACCACATCCACTTGAAATACCACTACTACTCCAGAGGCTGGAGTGGAATAGATTTTAGACTATGTCCATACATTTCCATGTTCCATGTTTGAGGCAGTGGGCAGATAAATCAGGTATAAAAAGAGGCTCCTTACCTGGTGGCTGACTTAGATAATGTCTGGTCTAACATATTAATAGCCTATAGAACTAATCATTAAAATGTATGCAATCCAGTAATCCCACTTAGTTCACAATAAGAACGGGTGCTCCCTCAGATCTGCCTTACAAAAGAAATGTTTGCACAATCATATTCAGGTGTTTCGAGGGATTTGCACATATAGAGACATATTAAATTTATTTTTCCTCTCATTTTCTCAAATGTACAACTGCCCAAAGATTTTTTTCTTTGACCAGCTGACGTGAGAAAAAAAAAAAGTTTCTCAAATAGTCCATTAAAACCTTTGAAATAAAAGATATTTCACACACCATTTTTGAATAAGGGTTTCTTAGAGGTGTCTCACATATTATATAATAATGAACAATATGATGATATAATGATGATATTATATTTTGCCCCTTTTTTCCTCTTTGTTTTAGTATGTTTATCACAAGATCCATAACTTTAAATTGACTGATATTTGACCTGCGCTTATCTCGGGGTTGACGAGAAACCTTGGTTGCAGTCATTTTATTATTAAGGGCAATATTTTGTCATCAACTATGAACTTTACTTTAGACTGATTTAAGAAACATCTCCACATTTCAATTTCTTTAAAGTTTTAATTAGCTAACCATAACTCATTTTCATTTGGTGCAGAAAATGTAATAGGCTTTAAGCTATGTTACTGACCCCTTCTCTCATATTTGGATTTAAATTAATACTTTTACATTCCACTGCTCACATTTTATTCCTTTTTAATTTTTACATTCAGAATCAAATATCATTAAACATCACACACACACTCACACATAAACACAAAAAAAAACAACAGAATAAAACATTTTTGAGACCAACTGAATACACAAGCTTTCCTTCTTATTGCAAACATTTTAAGTGTTAGACAAAGACTTCAGCCTTGTCCTGCTTTAAATCAATCACATCAGTACGTAAAACATGACTGTGGCTCAGTTAGGTGAGCAGGTGCTCCTCCAATCTGTAGTTTAGCCGTTGATGCTCCGCTCTTAATGTCATCCCCCAGTTGCTCCTGATTGTCAGTCTAATGCCTTGCATGGCAGTCCAGCTGCCATTGTAGTGTGAGTAGGTAAAAGTCAAAATTAAATCTAGTGAAAAGTGCTTTGAAACTGCACTGGGACCAAGGTGGAGACCATTAACCTTTACTCTCTTGATGTTAGGAGGGGGTTTCCATGGCTGAGCTGAGGATGTCTCTGCAGTCTCCAGTGATAGCTCTTGTCTTGGCTCTTGCTCTCCTGGCCCCTCGTCCTGGCATGTCAGCCCCTCAAGGTGAGCCAGTAGATGTATTTGATCTGGAAAACTATGACCTGACCAATGAGATGGACTGGGAGAGCTGGAACGACAAGGTTTATGATTATGACGACTTGGACCAAGAGGTAAGAAAGGGTGGATCCTTTTTTAACAAAAAAAAAAAAAAAAGTTAAAAAAAAATACCATGTGTAAATATATGTATGCATGTTTATATGAATATATATCTGTCTTCCAATGTAGCAAATATACATTAGAACTTCATTTGACTGATGATTTTTGACCATGTCTGAAAAATACAGGTAATCTTTGCCCCCCTTTTTCTTCCAAATTCATGTTGTGGGATTTATGGCCAATAATAGGATTGATTCAGTTAATTCAGTTTGATTTTTTGACAGCCATAATATGGAGCTTAACAGAATTTGCCAGAATCCCCAATTGTGGGTTTTGGGTTTATGGGTGACTTCATCACTATCTCCAAATGTCTCTGAAAAGGAATCTGTTTATGTTTGTCCAAAATTTAATAACTCCTTTCAGAATACTTTATTTTATTTTATTTGATGTGATTAAAGACAATTTTTTTTTGGGGGGGGGGGACAAAGGAAATGATAGGTAGTGACGTTTGGATTAGTTATTACAATTTGTCGTAGTTAAAATTTCTTCTTCTCCTTTAGGCTTTTCCCTTCAGGGGTCGCCACAGCGATCACCTTTCTCCATCTAACCCTATTCTCTGGATTCTCCTCTCTCACACCAACTACCCTCATATCCTCTCTCACTACATACATAAATCTTCTCCTTAGTCTTCCCTGAGACCTCCTGCCTGGCAGCTCCAATTCCAGCCCCCGTCTACCAATATATTCACTATCCCTCCTCTGTACATGACCGAACAATCTCAGTCTGGCTTCTCTGACCTTCTCTCCAAAACATCCAACATGTGCCGTCCCTCTGATAGACTCATTCCTGATCCTATCCATCCTGGTCACTCCCAAAAAGAACCTCAACTTCTTCATCTCTGCAACCTCTAGCTATGCTTCCTGTCATTTTGTCATTGGAATTGTTTCTAGTCCATACAGCATCACTGGTCTCATCACTGTCTTGTACACTTTCCTTTCATTCTGGCTGATAGTCTTCTATCACATAGTGCCCCTGACAATTTCTCCACCCATTCCAACCTGCTTGAATCCGTCTCTTTTCCTCTTTTCAACACTCTGTTGCTTTGGACTGTTGATCCCAAGTATCTTAAATTCTCCAACCACTTGATCTCCACTCCCTGTAGCCTCACCCGAATACCTCTCATTCACACACATATATTCTGTCTTGCCGCGACTAACTTTCATTCCTCCCCTTTCCAGCGCATACCTCCTCCTCTCTAGATTTTCCTCTACCTGTTAGCTGCTCTCACTCCAGATCACAATGTCATCTGCAAACATCATGGTCCATGAGATTCCTGTCTAACCTCATCTGTCAGCCTGTCCATCACTACTGCAAACAAGAAGGGACTCAAAGCTGATCCCTGATGGAGTCCCACCTCCACCTTGAACTTCTCTGTTACCCCTACAGAGCTTCTCTAAACGCACCCTGTAATATGTTTTTTCTAGGTCTACAAAAACACAATGCAGCTCCCTCCGGCCTTCTCTGTACTTCTCTATTAGCATTCTCAAAGCAAATACTGCATCTGCAGTACTCTTTCCAGGCATGAAGCCATACTGCTGTTCACAAATGCTGACTTCTGCTCTCAGACTAGTTTCCACTACTCTTTCCCATAACTTCATTGTATGACTCATCAACTTTATCCCTCTATAGATGCTGCAATTCTGCACAACCCCTTATTCTCAATAATGGGCACCATCACACTTTGTCTCCATTCTTCAGGCATCTTCTCACTTTGAGATCCTGTTGCATAAACATGTCAGAAACTCTACCACTGCCTCTCCCATACACTTCCACACCTCCAGGGGTATATCATCAGAGCCAACTGCCTTTCCACTCTTCATCCTCTTCAATGCCTTGCTCAGTTCTCTTTTACCAATCTCTGCTACTTTGTGGTCTACAATATTCACCTCTTCTACCCTTATCTCTCTTTCATTTTCTACATTCATCAGGTCTTCAAAGAACTCTTTCCATCCTCTCTGGTCAATACATGTAAATACATTTCCCTCTCCATCCTTAATCACCCGGACCTATTGTACATCCTTTCCATCGTTATTTCTCTGTTTTGCCAACCTGTATAGATCATTCTCTGCCTCCTTACTGTCCAACCGAACATACAAGTCATCGTACGCCCTTTGTTTTGCCTTTGCTACCTCTATCTTTACCTCACGTTGTATCTCCCTGTATCCGTCTGCTCTTTTCAGTTCTCTCAGTGTTCCACTTCTTCTTTGCTAACCGCTTTCTCTGTATATACTCCTGCACTTCCTCATTCCACCACCAAGTCTCCTCATCTACGTTCCTTCCAGATGACACACCAAGTACTCTCCTACCCGTCTCCCTGATAACACTAGCTGCAGTTGTCCAATCATCTGGAAGCTCTCCCTCACCATCCAGACCCTTTCTCAACTTCTCCCTGAAAACCATACAACACTCCTCCCTTTTCAGCTTCCACTGCTTAGTCTGATAGAACAATATTTTGTGCAGACCGTGTCAATGAAGTCACAGATATTCAGAAGAGAATCTCACGTGAACAGAACACATACATGTTTTCAAAGCAGAAGTTAGAGTTTAGCCTGAAGGAAGGAGATTATCTTATGAAAGGCATAATTAAATACAAGTTTAAGATAAACTGCTCGACTCATCTTTTAACCACTATTCAGCCTTTGGTCTTTATTTCTCAACAAAGTGATTGCACTGACAAGTAGTGATGTGAATATATGCCTTATTACTTCATTTTATTTCATGATATGCATTTTGTATGTCCGAGAAGTGACATTAAACCACAGATGCACGACAATTATAGGGACAAAAGGTTTCCGACAATCCCTTAGTTAAAATAGAGGGGAAAAAAAAATTGGGGGCTATAAAATGGTCAATTTCACATCACATTAGTGATGCCAGCAAAATAATAATAATAATGAAATTGATAATAATTCCATTACAGATATGGCGTTAAGATTCAAATTAATATCAACTCAAATTGAAGTGAATGTGTCCCTTTGATTATCATCCCAAAAAAAAGACTTTTCAAGTCAACCAAGCAAAAAAAAACAAAAAAAAAACAAACAAAAAACATTGTTGTTAATTATCAGACAAATTATTATATTATTCAAGTTAAAATATTATATTTTTTGATTTTATGCATATATATATATGGGGGGTATATACATACACACACCGATGTGTGTGTCTATACACACACACAGACAGACAAACGTACACACATATAAACATTTAGTTGGCTCTCATGATTGAGGTGTGACTTTCCAAAATTCCAAATAGGAAACCTGGCATATTCGTTTGTTTTCATTTTTTTTACCGAAATCTTGAATGTCATTCCAATAATTGGATTTCAATGGAGTGAAAAATAAAAATTATGTAACCACAGCAAGCCAAATGAATATGGACTTGGAAATCAGTCAGAGAAAATCAGTTGATTGGGAAGTTCTTCAGTGGAGCCTAGACCACCTCTAAATGTGGTCTAGGTAATTTGATGTCAATATGGCCTTTGTGAGCCTTGAGTGCATTATAGCTCTGTTTAGAATTTATGTTCAGCAGTCCAATCAGATGTTTCTCTATGTTTTGATTTATAGGATTTGCCACTACATCACAATAATCTGTCTGTTGGGGGAAGAAAAATAATATCTTTAGCAGGGTTTCAACTGCAGTTGAAGTAGTCCAAATAATTACAATCCTTTGGATGAACTCTCTGCTTCATCTGCAAGAACAAATAAGTAAGTGAAATTCAAGTGTAGCGATTTAGCCAACAAGTCTCTTCTTGATACTCCATTTCAGTAGTACGTGCTATTTCGGACAGATTTTGAGATTTTGCTGCAGTCAACATATATAAACTGCCTGATTATGGGTTTTACTTAAATCTTTTCACATCCTTAATTTGGTTGCTGAAAAAGCCTGGCACTGACAGATGGTCCAATGACAGATTCACGGCGAGACATATAAACAGTAGGAACTGAATTGGGAACTCCATTGGGAAGCCTAAAACTGAAAAGCAATCATGGAAAATTTGCAAACAGGTAAATGAATATATATGCATGCGTACATACACACATACATTAATATGTACATACAGATACAGAAACAAACAGACCAACAAACAAACCAGTTCTTAACAGTACCAAGTACTTGGCAAAACAGTACCAAGAGGAAACAAAACATTTTAAGCTTGACTAAAAGATAATGAAAAACCAAATTTAACAAAAAATATCCTTTTACTGGGTTGTTTTGGATCATTCTTCTCTTCTGCAGTGGTTATGCTCATTTACAGATTATAGTCAGCTTATCACCTGCAAATTGAACAATTGGACACTGTTATTATTAAGGTAAAATTTAAACCACTAAAAATGCCAATAAAGTAAATTGTAATTGAGTTCACTAAATTGATTATTATTTAAGTGACAGTTATCCATAGATCTCAAGGTTTATTGATATAATGTGAGTTTTATCTCAGTTTTTGCTGTACATCACAGTGTATTTATTTAGTTTTTGATGAATTGACAATACTTTTCACCTTCAAGTCTCCCTGAGGGAAAAAAAGGGCAGTCAGGCCTCTTACTCAAAGCCAGCCAAAATGAAAAGATGAGGCTGCTTGACCTAAAAATACGTACTTTCTGATTAGGTTGTTTGAGAAGACTGTCTAGCAAGTATATATTGACCAACAGCTCTGTGAGGTGAGTTACAGATGGCATTAACAGTAATGCCTGGGCCCAAACAATACCCCTAATCAGCTTTATTGCTCTTCAGACAGAAAAAGGTGGGCTATACTCTCTGGGCCAGGGAAGAGATCCTGCCCAAAGTGAAGTAGTTGAGGTGTCTCAGGATGTTGTTTGCATGTGAGGAAAGATGAGCAGAGATATCGACAGCCAGATCGGTGAAGTGCCAACAGTAATGCAGACTTTGTATACTTTAAGCCCATCCTTGTGGGGATGTAATTGTTTGTTGCACATCTGAAAGTAACTTACATACCCTCACCAAGAATGTAATCTTAAAAGCCATCATCAGTCTTTCCTAATCCCTAATGGGCTGTACAGTTCAAATATAGGTGTTCTCATTTATTTTTTTTGTAAACCGTGCAAGTGTGTTGTGTGAATGACAGACGTCTTTGTGTGGTGGTGTGCAGAGTCCAGATTTTCAGTAACAGCATCTTAAAATGTGAGACTTACATCCTTTCCATAATAAGCACTATGGACAAAAAAGGGGATCCAGTTCGTCTTCTACCACAGCAGTTAACATTCCATCGACCATTTTAATGTTGGATGACTTTTTCATGGACTGAGGAGGAGGGTTAATAAAAGAGAGAATTATAAATGTAGTCATGAAGAAATTAAAATCAAAAACATACATTTCAACCACTTTATTCTTTTTTTGTGGCCTAAAACTAAATTATCCACCACCATGTAGCAGTCTTCGCCTTGATGAATCTATACCATCCTGTCTATGCATTTGCACAGGATAGATAGAGGGATAGATCGAGGTTCCTTTTCATGTGTTTTATGGGGATTGGGACCTTTTTTACACAACAAGAGACGTGAAGGTATTGGAGCAGCCTATTTAAAACTGGTGAGAGCTGAATGGAGCTTTCTTTGAACATCCTGCGTCTGAGCCTGTCATGGCCCAAAGCCTTTTTCAGGTTCAATCTCTGCATGATGGACCAACTCATTGATGGAGTGGAGATGGAAGTTAGGAGCGGAAGGTTGGACAGGTCCAACTGGTAGGTGGGCTGTGTCTGTTTCACTGAGTGGATAGTCAATTTAATTGTTCTGAGGAGGCAGGAGCCAGACTCTGAACCACTGCAGGTTTGGAGTGTGCCCATCATGGTGTTTAGACCAAGGCATGCCATACATTATTCTTTTCTCACACTATTCCACTCAGGAATCTACTGCTAGGAAGCTAAACAAGGGGCCAGGGGAGGGAATTCAAGAATTCTATTGAAACCTTAGGGGCAAATAATAAAACATCAGCGATACATGAGAAGGGCAAAGATATACTAGATATGGTGACATTTATCGAATATATTATCTGAAGCATGCACTTAACACATAAAATGTAAATATTTCCGGGAGTCATTCATTCAAGTGAAAAGGGAGTAGAACTTAATATATCAGGGCAGTATGGAGAAAATAACTGGATGCGGACATCACAGGGGAATGGGTGTTTCACTGTGGCAAAAACAAAACACTCATCCACAATCCCGATGATATGGATAGAATTTGGCTGGAAAAATGTGATCTTTTTTCTTTATTACACACCACATTAAAAGTAAATTAACCCTGTTACAACAGTGTGGAAGACAGTGTGGCCACATGGAAACCAAATATTCCCACATACTTTGGCCATATTCAGAGACGCAAACATTCAGGGGGGGAGTAGGTTCACCCCTTGAGATATGAAAATCCCATTGATGTTAAGGCCCTGTATTTTGGTGAAAACTGAGCCTTAAATTCTGAAAAGATGGGTTGATTTAGTTAAGAAGTCTTCTATAATTGCCTGGAAGACTTTCTTTCTGAGGTCTGGAGGAACAAGTTTCCCCAGGATTTTGATAACATTTTAACAGAAGTAGTGGACAAATTCCTGGCTTCCCTTTCTGCTGGAGTTGTCATAAAGGCACCAGATGAGGAAATATAATAATCCAAACAACTGCCTCCTGCCAACAGAAGCAGCCCTAAGAGAGTATTTAACACAGCAAACTTATGTCTTTTTAGTCTTATGTCGCCCTCCCTCACAAATTATCCAGACCTAAGCGGGGTCATCAATTGCTAGAGACCAACCAACCAAAATTAATCTTTGTTAATTGACATGTGCAGTGGGAAGATCTTTTGAATATATGCTTTCAAGCAGATATCAGCTGAGATTTTAGAGCAATTTCTGTTTTGGGATTGAACTTCTGCAGACTTGATATCTCAGTTATCAATCTATCCATATCCTGCTTAAGGTTGCGGAGGATGCTGGAGTCTATCCTGGCAGCCAATGGGCGAGAGGCGGCGTTCAGAAAGCCATTTACTCTCTCATTCACATGTCTTGGCAATTTTTCTGTCTTCTTTCAACCTTTCTTCGTCCTAACCCTTTGTTTGATTATAACTGAGTAGTTAATATTTGAAAGGAAATTTCTATCATACATTAACGTGTCATCTCTAAGATCTTGGTTATTTTTTCCACCTGCTTTTTCATGCCCTGATTTTGTTTCACATGAACTACAAAAAGATGAAACAGCAGTGAGCAAATTAAGTCCTCTATTGTAAATTTGCTCACTGCTGTTTCATTTCATATCATGAAGTCAGATTATAATTAGTCATAAAAACTGCAAAAATACCCTGCAAAAATAAGCAGTATTTGAAAGGAATTTACAAGAATCATCATCCAATCCACAATTTTTTTCTTCTTTTTTTAATGTTCTGCAGTTCTGATTAGGGTTCACCATCCCACTACACTATTTTTCATCCATATTCTTTGGTTATTTTGCAACTATGAAATACCCTTGCTTGCCAAAAGGTATATCTAACGTTTGGATATAAAGCAAGCTGGAGATACCCGGAAAACCACAGACTTCTGCCTGCCTTTGTTATTTTTCCACTGAAAAATGTAAGTTTCCGTGAACTGCCACCTAAATGTGGAGGAGGGGTTTAAGTGTCCCTGTCATCCTTGGAGCTATGTTTGTGGGGGCTTTATGACCCTGGAAGGTTCACCCAAGTCAAGCAGGTCCCAGGTGACGGACCAGACAACGTGTGGCACAGCAGACCCTCATGAAGAAGACAATCTTTGGACCCTTACCCGGACGTAGGTTACCAGGCCTCTGCTGGAGCCAGGCCCAGGGGCAGGGCTCAGTGGCAAGTGCTTGGTGGCTGGGCCTTCATCCAAGGGGCTCTGCCAGGCATAGCCCGACGGTACGGCATGGGGCCTTCTTCCCCTGTGCTCACCACTCACAGGAAGGGCCAAGGAGGTCCCAAGAAGGTCAAGTGCAGTGTGAGCTGGGCGGTAGCTAGAGGGGGGGACCTTGGTGGTCCGCCCCAGGGTTGGATGAGGTCTGCCCTGGGTTCCTCAAGGCTCTGAATACTGTAAGGCTACCATGGTTGACACACCTCTGCCGCATTGAGTGGATGTTCAGGACAGTGCCATTGGACTGGCAGACCGGGATGGTGATTCCCCTTTTTAAAAAGGAGGATCTGAGGGTTTGCTCCAACTACGGGGGATCACACTCCTCAGCCTCCCTGGTAAGGTCTATTTAGTAGTGCTGGAGAAGAGAGTGCTGGGTCGTTGAACCTTGGATCAAGGAGAAGCAGTGTGGTTTTCGACCTGGGCGTGGAACAGTGAACAAGCCCTGTCCCCTCGCCATAGTCCTTGCGGGGGGCCTGGGAGTTTGCCCAACCATTCTACAAGTGTTTTGTGGATCTGGAGAAGGCATTCCACCATGTCCCATGGGCAATCCTGTGGGGTTTGCTCTGGGAGTATGGAGTACCGAACCTCGTCATGCGGGCTTTTCAGTACCTGTATGATCAGTGTTGGAGCTTGGTTCGCATTACTGGTTGCAAGTCGGACCCATTCCTGGTGAGAGTTTTTTGTCACCAATTCTGTCCATAACTTTTATGGACAGAATTTTTAGGCGCAGCCAGGGTGTCAAGGGGATCCGGTTTGGTGGCCCCAGGATCGAGTCTCTGCTTTTTGCAGATGATGTGGTTCTGTGGGCTTCATTAGGCCATGCTCTCCAGCTCTCACTGAAACGGTTCACAGCTGAGTGTGAAGCAACCGGGATGTGGATCAGCACCTCCAAATCCGAGACCATGGTGCTCGACCGGAAACAGGTGGAATGCCCACTCCAGATCAGTATAAGAGGCCCATTCCCAGGTTTAGGAGTTCAAGTATCTTGGTGTCTTGTTCACGAGTGAGTGAAAGATGGAGCAGGAGAATGATAGGTGGATTGGTGTGGTGTCTTCAGTGATGCGGACTCTGTACCGGTCTGTCGTAGCAAAGAGGGAGCCGGGCCAAAAGGCGCAGCTCTCAATTTACCAGTGGATCCTCACCCATGATCACAAGCTGTGGGTAGTGACCAAAAGGAAAAGATTGTGTCGTCTGCAGGGTGGCCGGACTCTCCCATAGAGTTAGGTTGAGAAGTTTGGTCACATAGAGAGGAGTCAAATGAGGTGGCTCAGGCAGCTGGTCAGGAAGTCTCCTGGGGGGTATCGGGGGCATCTGGACGGAGACCACAGGGAAGACCCTGGACATGCTGGAGAGATTATGCGTCCTGGCTGGCTTGGGAACGCCTTGTGGTCCCCCCAGAGAAGCTGGACCATGTGGCGGGGGAGAGGGAGGTCTTGGTCTCACTGCTCCGGCTGCTGCCCCCGCGACCTGGCTCTGGATAAGTGGGGGAAGATGGATGGATGGATGGAATTGTAAGTTAAAAAATCAAGAGTCCCCATATCTCTCTGAAAGTGAGATATTTTAACTCTGACCTTAGGTCGAGCAAAATCCTGGCTCCCTGTCATAATTTTTGTTTGTTGTTTTCTTTTTTTTTTTAAGGACTAACTTATGTTCTTTTTGGTTCAGTTAGATTTAACGATCACAACCTCAAAAAAGAATGTAGGCCTCAGCTAATGATTTACTCATTTTCCCCACACAACTTGTCCTCTGTGGCATAACTTGCATTGGTTACATGGTTGGGAGTAGAAGGATGTCAGACTCCTCTCATCCTCTCATGGGACAGCAACTATGTGCTCAGCCTGCCACTGGTTTCGGTTCATTCACTAACTCGCACGACCTCTCCAAAAATGGTCCATGCTTTTTAGTTCAATTTTCTTCTTCAGCGGTATTTTAGGAGTTACACAACCAAATAAACAACAAAAAGGACGACTTGTCCTAATGATTCATTCAGGAGAATTTCACATGTTGCTTCAATAACCTCCCTGTGATTTATTGCAATGTCTCTGGGAAAGAACAATTACACTAGACCACATGATTTAAGGGGCTGATTATGTATGTAGGGCGAAAATCCACTGACTACAACAACTAATGACCAGGAAAATGTGCAATGGTTCTCATAGTAATATTAAATGAAACAAGTCTGTCTGACAGATTGAAGTGGGCACTGTAGCACCAGATAACCCCTCACCGAAAAGCCAGCCACTAACTGAGGAAGAGGAAGAAAAGGAGGTCATGTCAACCCCGGCACCACCACCTGTGACCCTGGACTTCAAGGGTCCAGGACTCTTTGGCCACGACACAGGCACAGGTAAACCAAACACAAGAGTGGAGTATGTATTTCATCATAGTTTCTGAAAAAAATAAATGAAAAATCATAAATGCCCCCCATCACCCTCTATTCCCTCCAACCCACAGTCCCTTTCTTTTAGTCCTTCAGTGCTATCTAATTATTCTTCATTGGAAGTACAATTTATGGCAATAAATGCTACCATTCTACAGTACATTGGTCTAAATATGATGTGTTAAAATGGTATCCATGTCCAGGTATGCCTACCTGCTTGCTGTGTGTTTGTATCCGAGAGAGTGTGTACTGTGATGATGCGGGCTTGGTACAGATTCCACCCCTGCCAAAAGATACAACACATTTTTATGGACGCTTCAACAAAATCACGCATATCAAGGAGAGAGACTTCATGAACCACAGTGAGCATTTCTTTAGAAGACAAACAGAAATCTAGTCAACATACATTTTACTGAAGTTAAAATAAAGTGTAAAATGTTTTTATTTGTTTAAATCAGAGAAGCTCCAGTCCATTGATCTAACTGGGAACCAGATCGCAGAGATGGATGAAGATGTGTTTCGTTCTCTGCAACAGCTCAAAGTGATCGTGTTAGCAGATAACAAACTGCAGGTGATGCCGGAGCTTCCGACCACTATGAAGCACATCGATGTACGCAACAACAGGCTGATAAGCCGGGGGATCCATTTAGAAATGTTCAAGGTAGAGACTGAGCATATACATTCCCTATAAAGGATTCATGCTTTAAATTGTTAGCTATGAAATTTCTATTTTGGATTTTAACAATTGCATGCTTATATTTTATAATGTCATGGTTAATCAGTCTTACTGTAAGCACTTTGCATATAGAAAAGATAAATAAAGTCCATGATGTTATTGGCATAAGAGTAACTGGCATGCAGTACTGGATGTGTGATTCACAAATCTGGTCCACAAACTGAAGAGCACGCTCAGTCAAAGTTGAGCATAATAATCAGCTCATGCATCATTTCAATAATTAAAAGCAGGCAAGAAAATAATACCTGGCGGCATTTCCAGAAGTTTCACATTTCCTTTAATTACATTTATTTGGCTTCAATGGTTGAAGAAGAACGCCAATGAATTCTGTTTCGTTGTATAACAAGAGTCACTGTTCAACAATGACAATATTTCTCAAAATATTTTTTTCCTCCTTCATTATATAAAGCTAGATCAGGCAAGGTCCAACATTAATTGATGTTTTCTCTTGTAGATATTATGTCTCTGATGAAAAAAAGTTCACATTCACTGAGAGTGTAGCTCTCTCTTGTGGACCTTGATAAAAATTGCTTTTTGAATAAGCAAGCAACCTTTTCTTTTTTCAAACTCTGCAGGATATGAACCAGCTGGAATTTGTGTATCTATCTGACAATAAACTGGATTACATTCCAACACCGTTACCCTTGAGCCTCAGAGTGTTACACTTACAGGTGAGGGCACAAATGAAAATTATTATGTTGCTGAGATTATTTTCTTTTTTTTTCAATTTTTCTATTCCCCTTCATCATTCAAAGCAAGACAGTCCATAACTTAATCAACATTAACTTATTTGCTACTCTATCTATCTATCTATCTATCTATCTATCTATCTATCTATCTATCTATCTATCTATCTATCTATCTAGCTATTGTTTGAATATGTCATCAAATAACCCAGTTATTAAAATATGTATTATAATTAAATAATTAAAATAAAATAAATTATTATAAATTATTAATAATTAATAAATTATAATAAATTATAAATTAGTAAAATAATTAAAACCAAATGTAAACTAGAAACCTCTGAAATAGTTGGTAATTAAAATGTTACCAGTAAGGAATGTCTCTTGATTTCTTATTCAAGGTTACAACTACAGGTGGAAAAAAATAAGTGAAAATGTGTGATCATAAAACTCAGCAGTAAGTTAACATTGCTTACTTTATAAAGAATAAATGTTGTGAACTCTACCTCACAGAACAACAACATCCAGTTTCTACATGAAGACACCTTTTGCAACAGCCATGATCGCACCTTCATTCGTTATAACCTGGAGGACATCCGTCTGGATGGCAACCCTCTGAACATTAACCACTTTGCACAAGCCTACAACTGCCTGCGGCGTATGCCTATAGGAAACCACTGACAGTAATGAAACTAATGTATTTGAAATCTTTTACAACTGTTTGTGCTACATGAATGTTTGTACTGAACTGGTGAAAATAGTGAAAAACAACAACTAATCATCGAATTGTGGGGTAATTTCAAAACCACTGACATACTTTTCTAATCAGAATTGTTTCATTTTCATTTTAATTTAATTTGCTATTTAAAGTCTATTTGCAGTGAAGAGAGACAGAATTGAGAGAAAAAGTAAGGAACACTATTGATAGTCTCTTATTCATTATTACAAGTCTTTTTCCTGTGATAAAATTGTACATATAGTGATTAAAACAGTTTGAATAATCAATTTCCAATTTAAATGTACTGCAGTTTTTTAATGCTACTTGTCATTATTAGCACACAGCAGCATACACACACACACACACACACACACACACACACACACACACACACACACACACACACACATACAGATATTAAGGTCTTGTTGATGTAAGATAAGATGCTAACTCTCAAGTGTTCCGCTCTGAATCATCACCTTATTGTGATGGAGGAGCATATGTGCCAATCTGATCTTGGGAGCTGCATTCTCAAGGTCATCAGCTTCTGGCTTCTTATAAGATGGGGGTTGGAAAAAAACAATCAGCAGCAACCTGCCGATGAAGAGTTTGGTTAGGGCACAGCTCAAAAAAAAAAAAAAAAGCTGGGGCCATAATGATATGTGTTATGTCAGGATGGAAGAAGATCTCCATTTGGATTTATTTTCAGAACAAACCATCAGAGAATGCAGCTTTTTTGAAGTAATCTGGTGCTGCCCTGGATGTAGCATTTACTTGTGACTGTAATTTCTGTTAAATACCTTGTTCACATGACCAATGGTAGACAAACTAGGGGCATCTAATAAGTGGAAAAAATAAGGTAAAAGTTTTCCATAACATCATCCAATAACTTTGTTTCAAGACTGCCATTGCAAATGTCATTAATTCATAAACACAATCTGAAGAAGGCGTTGTGGCCTATCTCCATTAGAATTTCAAGGACTCTGACATCCAGCGTATAAAAGCAAGGAATGAAAGCTGTGCCTCAAAGTCAGATAAGTACTAATTAAATGCATCAATCATCTGGTTCACTTCAGCAACCAATCACATGCATGAAAAAGCACCTGAGACGTTGAGTTTGTCAGAAAAAGGAGAGCCAGCATGTTGAGCCAGTTTGAAGCAGGCATTCCAATAGCCTACTTCTTTTCAACTCACACACTTTCTGAATTTACACATTCAATGCCATACTTGTTTGTTTACATTTCAATTTCAATTTGCACACGTTCAATTTACACTCTCACTGCATACCAATGTTTGGAAAATTCATCGAACTGCTATGAACTATGCTATGATGTTTGTGGGCTGCCAGGACTTGACTGTTGGCCTTCCAGTTCACACCTTATTTTCACTTTCATTTAGCACATGTTAAATTGCAAAGTTAACAATTCGACGGGATCTTCTACTCACTGCCCTTTAAGTCACTTGGACCTTGTTTAGATCAGATTAGATTAGATTCAACTTTATTGCTATTGCAAATGTATAAGTACAGGGGAAAAAAATGCAGTGGCAATGCAGTGCATTGTTATACCGGCAGTGCAGTTATACTTGGATTAATTACAGAAATTAAAGTAAGAATTTTTTGTGAGTGAAAATCTTTGTCCCTCATCATGTATTTGACAATAAATAGCCTAAATACCCAAAAGGTGAGGTTTCATTTGAGCCAGAAAAACTTCAGTCTCTGCTTTTGGTAGAGTGAGGTGCTCTTTTAATTCATTCTGCTGTATCAGAGTTCAGGGAAGGATTTTTTAGTAGTGTGCATGAAAACAGCAACTGGAAGCACTGCTACACGGTTATCTGGCCCCATCCCAGACGGTAGTTCAACTTTATTGTGGGTGTGGTCAAAATGCTATTCCACTTGAAACGCAGTGAATCTAGGTTTATAATAAAATGTTGACAAATTTGAGTAGGAGTGTAGGTATTGTCAATGTTTTGTCACCTAAAAAGAAATGACATCACAAATAGCTTTAAAATGGATCTTTTGAAAAACTGCAAAACTTAGACAGCCACCGTCAAACTGACTTTCACAGCTACATTTTTAGCAATTAATTTGCCATTATATTTGGCTAAACATAGAGGCTTATTTTATTTAATGCTTTACTTTCCTTTTTCGAATCTGGGTTTGGTGTCAAAGGACTGGGACATATTGCATTCCTTGGGGAATATTGCCTCATAGTATGTGTATCTTACCAGCTTGTCTTAACTAGATACGGATTTATTCAAATTTTACCATTTAAGAGAAGCTTTTTCTCTGTAAAAAAAAAAAAAAATTCCAGGACATATGGGGACAAAAGTCTTGATGATTTTTCTTTATTTTTTTTATTTGTATCTTTTTTTTTCTTTTTTTTTCTAACTCGCTTCTTCAGAAATCCTCAAAGACACTGCCATCTAGTGGCCAACTGCCTTCACCCTGCAGGTAACCTACTTTGGGATACATTGCAGTGACATGTACCCCTGGATTGTACTTCTCTGTCTGTCTGTCTGTCTGTCTGTCTGTCTGTCTCTCTCTCTCTCTCTCTCTCTCACCCCCCCCCCCCCCCACACACACACACAAACATCAAGACAACATGAAAAGGGTATAGCCTGTTTTCAGTATACGTTGAGGCTACAAAGTGAACAGCCTCCACTCCACCCCAACACATCCAAACTCTCCAATAACTGTAAACAAGGTCTTGCATTGCTGCAGCTCTCAAACAATATTCCATTCACCTCTGTCTACTGCTCCAAACCCTGGGCCTCTGTGCACGTTGATGCCATGTGCACCTTTTTGACTTTAAAGGGGTACTCTAAAAGTATTGATTGACTGAATGATTTATAGATTGATTGACTGTATTTGTGTACCATCTGAGACTACCAACAACCAAAAGTATTCTTTCAAATGTCACCATGGACCATGGACGTATTTAGAGCCGGAGCAGGGCAAGGTAAGCCAGGTCAAACAAACAGGTTCAGCGGGTATTATCCCATCCTGCTTCAAATTTCAGATAATGAAGAGAAGACACAAGGGGGGCACATATGCACTCCAAGGCTGTAAAATAACCTGCATTTTATTTCCCCCTGATGCAGCTAGCAGGTAAGAAGTAAGAATTGAGCTTATTTTGGTCTTAAGTAGAAAAGGTGGACATTTTAAATAATGCGTGTTTTGGCTTTTTCTTCTATGCTTTGACACCAATTTCTCAGTGCTTATGAACTTTGAAGTATTCAATTTTGTATGTAGCAAATCCTAAATAGGTATTGATGCAACTACAAAAGTAAGAACCTGGAGAGCCTACGAGCTTAAGAGTTATATTGGAATGATCTTGGGTGCGAAAAATAACAAGGAGTAAATAACAAGAACTTTTCCCTGAGCTCATAAATTGATCTATGAACTTCACTAGTTCAGTACTGAGTCACCCTCACCCATGTTAATTATATATACTTCAGTGACGTGCAGTCAGTAGAGGCAGGGGAGGCCGGGCCTCACATGTCATCATGGAAAGAAAAAAAATGCAAAATGAAAAAATAAATTGAATGGTTATATGTATTCAGTGATTTGTTTTATAAAGTTATTTTCCACTTACCTTCACTATTTATTTTTTTTCAAAATCGCTGAAAAAACTATTCACATTTACCGATCAAATATGAAGAAGAGACGTGCGGTGACATGGCAACCAGCTGCGCCCACTATGGATTGCGCAATGAATCTGCTAACTGTGCTGGCATGCTATGCACTGAGACCATATTGCTGTCACTGTGGATGTCACTATTAAAAAACACTTTTAATATATGAGCTAAATTTCCATAGTTTAGCTGATGTGTCTAATGTTTTTCGTCAACAACTGTAATGTGTTTCTTTTAATCATAAAACAACTGTGAAGACACATTATGTGAGGCGCGTAGTAACGGTGCCTCATGGTAGGGGGCACTGGTGATCCCAGGGATCCTTCTTACTACTCGGCTACAGAATAATAGAATTAGCAATAGCAAGCTACAGTAAATAGTTAGCAAGTCAAGTGTAGCCGTCAAGTTATGTTTTTGCCGATCTCATCGGGCTGTATAGCTCACAAACGGTGAGGGATGCATGTAAATCTCCTGGGCAGCTTCTCAACTTTTTGGCCCAGAAGGATCTCATTCAAACTGTTACTGAGGCGACAAAGTTCCTCTGGCCGGTGGTCATCGTTCCTGCTACGACAGCAGCGGCGGAGTGCTCATTCCTGGCATCAAAAAGACTTACAACATACAGTTGGAACAAGACAGATCAAGAATGGCTGTCTTCACTGGCAGTGATTTCCATTGAGACAGATAGACTTTTATAAGTGAAGAAAGATAGGAAAACTTCTACAAGCAAGTTATCAATGCTTTTCTTCAGAAGGAGCGGCGCATGGACTCCATTTATAAGTAAGGTAATAGATAATAACTTTTTTTATATGTGCTTTTTTTCTCTGCTACAGTGTATATGTAAAGAATGCTGCTATGACATGTTAAATGAAACACGTCAACTGCTGCCAATAAAATGGTGAATAAGCTACTCTGTAGGGTTCATATGTTTGTAAATCTGACTGTGATGACGTCAGTGCCTCACCAGCCATGAACCTCACTGCATGTCACTGATATACTTCAAGTATATTAACGTGGATCAGAGGCAGCAGCTTGTCTGTGAGTATAACAGCTTAGGAAAAGACTGATGGAAAAACACAAAGAAGCCTCCCTACTCATATGTTGTGAAACTGTTGACATATTGCTACCATGAACACTCTGGTCTTAGTGACCTTGGATTGCAGGCAGATGGGGATAATGTTGTAAAAGGGTTATTGTGGCAGGAAGACAAGCATGTCTGTAATTGTCTCAGAAAAATTACTCTTCTCCAGGACCACCATGCTCTGTTCACTCTGTGTCCATATGTCAAACTGTTACTAGGCGAGTCAGTCCAAGATGTTAATTATCCTCACATCTTGAGATATCACCGCACAAATGAGAAGATAAAAGACTACCACCTGATATTGGAAAAAAGCATGTTTACGTCTCATTGCACCTAAAATTGTTGTTTACACCTTTCATTGTATTTTTAGTATTTCTTCAATGTTTATTATATTACTGGAATTTTATACCCACTCCCTTACTGAAATTTCTCAAAAGATAATTTGTGAAGAACTGTATTTTCGCATTTCAAGCATTATAAAGCTCACCTGAAAGCCCTTAATTTTCTCAAAAACCGACTGTGCGCCTTATAATCCAATGCGCCTTACACCTGGATCAATATTGGTTAATTATGGCTACCGTAGTCAGGGGGCGTTGCCGAAGTAGCAGCGGTAAAATCGTTAAAGGGGAATTCCAGTCCCACACCAGTTGTATGTGTTTATATTGACCCCAAAATGGCACCATTTTAGAGACACACTTACGACGCAGAATTTAAACTCAAGGTGATTAGTCACGTAGCAGAACACTTGAAAAGAGCAGCACTGAGAGAATTCAACAATGAATGAATCAATGAATCAATGGTGCGGAAGTGGAGGAAGCAACAAGATGATCTGCGCCAAGTAAAGACGACCAAACAGAGTCTCTGAGGAAATGAAGCGGCCAGAGTTGGAGGAAAAACCGACATGGGCATGAACGAATTTAGAGACGGTCCTTCTTCGTGCTTTTGCTTTACGAAAAGCTCTGAACTATGACAAATGGAGTTGGAAAACATTGTTTTCAACGAAGGCGGCGCATAGCAAGAGCTATCGGTACGTATGGTACTTAATTGTGAATACATTAACTTGTTTTGGGAGTGAACGGAGTTGTCAGAACATTAGTTTGTATTCTATTAATGGAGTTTGACTGACTTGTCTGACTGTTTTGTTGACGTTCCCTTTAGCGCAGCTTCATTTAGTGCAGTGGTCCCCTGCCCCCTGGGCCGCGGACCGGTACCTAACCGTGGATCAATTGACACCGGGCCGCAAAAGAAATTAAAAAAAAAAAAAAAAAAAAAAAAAAAATTAAATAAACTGTGTGAATTAACGTTTATTATTATAGTTAGAATATAAACAGTCTACGTGTACCGCACGAAAACAGTTTTAAAACAGGCCATTCATTGACGGTGCGCCTTATAATCCGATGCCTACAGTGCAGAAAATATGTGACTTAAAAAGCTTAGTTGAAACTACTTACAAAAAAACAACAACAATTTGACAAAAAAGGCAAGGATTCATGTTATTGCTAACATAATTGATTGTTAATGCTTACCAACATGGAGAATAATGTTAACGATAGATCAGGATTTCTGGGTGTTTCAACAATCTACTTAAATGCGTTTTAATGCCACTTTACCCAAATGTAATGCCTATGTCCAACCGCAGATATACCAATTTATAATAATTTCAGTCATTTACATTTGGAACAGATTTCCCACAACAGCAAATAGGATTAACGTTGCCAATATTTATTAGAGCATATTTATTAGTTTGTTTTTCATACTTTTTTCAGTGTTTTTCAGGTCATTGCTTTTATCCTTGTATCTCCTTCTTTCAGTATGTGACTTGGTTATCTTTTGAGCCATGAGTGCACTGCCTGGATTCTTTTTGGCTCTCTCACCAAGTTCATCAGTGTCCGTCTGGAGGCTGACGCACACATTTGTCAACATAGCCCTTTTCTTTCTCGGTGCTTCCAGCTCATCCTCCAATACTTCTTTTAAGTTGATGCATTGCAACCTCTCACTTTCTCCTCTCTTCATTGAGGTACTTCCTGTATCTTGTCCTTGCTGAGGCTACAGAAGCAAGTAGTTCTTTTGTGAGGGACACTTTGAGAACTCCTCCACAAGCTCTGACGTGGTAACAGACTAGTCTCTGGGCCTCAGCAGTTTGTTCAGTTATGTTGTAGGTCTCCAACTCCCTGTGGAATGCCATAGTAGAAATCAATCCTTTCCACATGTAAAATATTTAGCAGTATCTGAGTTGGGAAACAGTGCCTGAAAGAGCTCGGAGACATCTTCGTTTGACTGATACAAGTGATGCTGCTGTGCAGTGTTAAGATGCCAGAATTTCCCAAGCATGGGATCATTGAGGTACACCTCACCTCACCTCACCTCACCTCACCTCACCTCACCTCAGCACGTCCCCGGACACTTCTGGAGGCGGTCACTTCAGTGGCAGTGGTGGTAGGAGCAGCAGGAGCTGTTGTGGTGATTCAAGGAAAGAAGGAGATACAAGGATAAAAGCATTGAGCCCTGCAAAAAAATTTCCACAGTCAGCGGCTACCAGCCATATACCAACATATGACTGTTTGATTTCATGTGGGAGTTAACTGCATTGGTGTCCATTGTGCAAAGTTTAAAAGTTTTGTTTCACACTGCAAAACGCCTCACCCAGTTTTCCACCAACAAGGTTTAACTAGCCTCAGAACAGTCCTTCATCCAACTGCTTTTATTGAAAAATTACACTTTCCCATTTCTCGACACGTCACCACTCCTCACTCTTTCGCCATTCCCAACATTCAGTGTTATAACTTTGTGGACCATGAAATTTATGTTTGTATGTTAAGAAATTAAATGTTTATCAAAATAAATTACAAATAACAATGTTTTTTTTCCCATCGAGTGTGTTTAAATTTTAATGGCTCTAGACATCGGATTTAATTGATAGTATTGTGTCAGTTATATTATGAAACTCCCCACAGGTCATTAGAACTAAAGAAGCCTTGTGGATGAGGGGTGAAACATTTTCAAGTGAAGAAATTGAAGTCCAGCTGATATGGCAAGATGTCAACAAGAATTTGCCATGACCTGGATGACTGAGAACACATAGACATTTTGGATTTAATGCCTTTTAATGCTATTTAAAGCCTTAATTTATGCAAAATCTATTAAATGATCGTGAATGCTTTTTAAGGACATATACACATGGGTAGATGGTTATGGAGATCTTGACAATGGTCATATCAGTAATTTCAATTTTAATTATTTTCCACTTTTTCATTGCATTTCCAAACTATTATCAAAACACATTTTTAATTTATCTTTGAATTTCACAGGTATATCTCCTCTGATTCATCTTCTTCTTCTTCTTCTTTCGGCTTTTCCCGTTAGGGGTCGCCACAGCGAGTCAACTTTCTCCATCTAACCCTATTCTCTGTATCTTCCTCTCTCACTCCAACTACCTTCATATCCTCTCTCACTACGTCCATATATCTTCTCTTTGGTCTTCCTCGAGACCTCTTGCCTGGCAGCTCCAGTTCCAGCATCCGTCTACCAATATATTCACTATCTCTTCTCTGTACATGACCGAACCATCTCAGTCTGGCTTCTCTGACCTTCTCTCCAAAACATCGAACATGTGCCGTCCCTCTGATAGACTCATTCCTGATCCTATCCATCCTGGTCACTCCCAAAGAGAACCTCAACATCTTCATCTCTGCAACCTCTAGTTCTGCCTGCTGTCTTTTGGTCATTGTAACAGTTTCTAGTCCATACATCATCGCTGGTCTCACCACTGTCTTGTACACCTTTCCTTTTATTCTGGCCGATAGTCTTCTATCACATAGTACCCCTGACACTTTTCTCCACCCATTCCAACCTGCTTGGACCCGTCTCTTCACCTCTTTTCCGCACTCTCCGTTGCTCTGGACTGTTGACCCTAAGTACCCGAAATCCTCCAGCTTCTTGATCTCCACTCCCTGTAGCCTCACCGCTCCACCCGAGTTCCTCTCATTCACACACATATATTCTGTCTTGCTGCGACTAACTTTCATTCCTCTCCTTTCCAGAGCATACCTCCACCTCTCTAGATTTTCCTCTACCTGTTGTCTGCTCTCACTACAGATCACAATGTCATCCACAAACATCATGGTCCATGGGGATTCCTGTATAACCTCATCTGTCAGCCTATCCATCACCATTGCGAACAAGAAGGGGCTCAGAGCTGATCCCTGATGGAGTCCCACCTTGAACTTCTCTGTTACCCCTACAGCACACCGTACCAGTGTCTCACAGCTAGCATACATGTCCTGCACCAGTCTAACATACTTCTCTGCCACTCCAGACTTCCTCATACAATACCAGAGCTCCTCTCTTGGCACCCTGTCATATGCTTTTTCTAGGTCTACAAAAACGCAATGCAACTCCCTCTGGCCTTCTCTGTACTTTTCTATTAGCATTCTCAATGCAAATACTGCATCTGTAGTACTCTTCCTAGGCATGAAGCCATACTGCTGTTCACAAATGCTGACTTCTGCTCTCAGTCTAGTTTCCACTACTCTTTCCCATAACTTCATTGTATGGCTCATCAACTTTATCCCTCTGTAGTTGCCACAATTCTGCACATCCCCTTTATTCTTGAAAATAGGCACCATCACACTTTGTCTCCATTCTTCAGGCATCTTCTCACTCTCTAAGATCCTGTTGAATAATCTAGTCAGAAAATCTACCGCTGCCTCTCCTAGACACTTCCACACCTCCACAGGTATATCATCAGGACCAACTGCTTTTCCACTCTTCATCCTCTTCAATGCCTTCCTCACTTCACTTTTACTAATTTTTGCTACTTTGTGGTCTACAATAGTCGCCTCTTCTACCCTTGCCTCTCTTACATTTTCCACATTCATCAGTTCTCCAAAGTACTCTTTCCATCTTCCCATCACTCTTCTAGCATCTGTCAATACATTTCCCTCTCTGTCCTTTATCACCCGGACCTGTTGTACATCCTTTCCATCTTTATCTCTCTGTTTCGCCAACCTGTATAGATCATTCTCTGCCTCCTTACTATCCAACCGAGCATACGAGTCATCATAAGCCCTTTGTTTTGCCTTTGCTACCTCTATCTTTACCTTTCGCCGCACCTCCCTGAACTCCTGTCTGTTCTCTTCAGTCCTCTCAGTATCCCACTTCTTTTTCGCTAACCGCTTTCTCTGTATACACTCCTGCACTTCCTCATTCCACCACCAAGTCTCCTTATCTACTTTCCTTCCAGATGACACACCAAGCACTCTTCTACCTGTCTCCCTGATAACACTAGCTGTTGTTGTCCAATCATCTGGAAGCTCACCCTGACCACCCAGACCCTTTCTCAATTCCTCCCTGAAAACCATGCAACACTCCTCCCTTTTCAGCTTCCCCCATTTCGTCCTCTGCTCTGCCTTTGTCCTCTTCATCTTCCTTGTCACCAGAGTCATCTTACAAACCACCATCCTATGCTGTCTGGCTACACTCTCACCTACAACTACTTTGCAGTCACTGATCTCTTTCAGGTTACCTCGTCTATACAAGATGTAGTCTACCTGCGTGCTCCTACCTCCGCTCTTATAAGTTACCCTATGTTCCTGTTTTTTCTGGAAAAAGGTGTTCACTACAGCCATTTCCATCCTTTTTGCAAAATCTACTACCATCTGTCCCTCGGCATTCCTATCCTGGATACCAAATCTGCCCATCACTTCTTCATCCCCTCTATTGCCTTCACCGACATGTCCATTGAAGTCTGCACCAATGACCACTCTCTCATTTCTGGGAATATCCTGCATCACTTCATCCAACACATTCCAGAACTTCTCCTTCTCTTCAGATTCACATCCCACCTGCGGGGCATAGCCACTAACAACATTGAGCATCACACCTTCAATTTCCAGTTTCAGACTCATAAGTCTATCTGACATTCTTTTCACCTCTAGGACGTTCCTAACAAACTCCTCCTTCAAGATAACTCCTACTCCATTTCTCTTCTTGTCAGTACCATAATAGTACAACTTAAAGCCTGCTCCTAAGCTTCTAGCCTTACTACCTTTCCACCTGGTCTCCTGGACACACAGTATATCCACCTTCCTTCTCTGCATCATGTCCACCAACTCTCTACCTTTTCCTGTCATAGTCCCAACATTCAAAGTCCCTACTCTCAGTCCCATACTCTTTCCTTTCCTCCTCTCTCTCTGTTTCCGAACACGCACTCCTCCTCTTCTTCTTGTTCTTGTTCTTCGACCCACAGTAGCCCAATTTCCATTAGTACCCTGTAGGTCATCAGTACCAATGGCGGTCGTTGTTAACCCAGTCCGCGACCGATCCGGTATGGTATAGTTTTGGTTGTCGAGCATATTTGGTTTTGGCAAAAGTTTTACGCCGGATGCCCTTCCTGACGCAACCCTCTGCATTTATCCGGGCTTGGGACCGGCACAGGGAGACACTGCTCCGTGTCCCCCCAAGGCAGGCTTGGAGAGACACGGGCCAATGTCGCCCTGAGGCTGCATTATCTCCTCTGATTCATAAAGAACAATATATTGCAACACTATAGTTGTAAGATTATTTTGTGAGGTCCCCACCCACAGGGCAGTGGATCATGTGGTATCTACCACCAAAGACCGGCTAAAGTTGTTCAAAATCATATGTATTTGATCATCAGTAATCTTATGGGTATTTACCACTTTTGCCTGCACCAAACTCCTACAGGTGACTCAATCATAGGGTTTTTCCATGCATCAGTTAGTTGGCAAGCCAACCCCTTGCAGAAATGACCTGCAAACCAATGTTGTTGGAGGGCTATTTTGAAAAGGTAGAAAAAGCCAGATGAAATCCCAAAGGGCTCTCAGAGTGCCATTGAAGTGCCATTTGTGCCATTTGTTGTCCAATCATCTGGAAGTTCTTCCTGACCACCCAGAGCCTTTCTCAACTCCTCCCTGAAAACCATACAACACTCCTCCCTTTTCAGCTTCCACCGCTTTGTCCTCTTGATCTTCCTTGTTACCAGAGTCATCCTACAAACCACCATCCGACGCTGTCTTGGTACACTCACCTACAACCACTTCGCAGTCACTGATCTCTTTCAGGATTACCTCGTCTATACAAGATCTAGTCTACCTGCGTACTCCTACCGCCACTCTTATAAGTTGCTTTATGTACCTATTTTTTCTGGAAAAAAGTGTTCATTACAGCAATTTTCATCCTTTTTGCAAAATCTACCACCATCTTTCCCTATGCATTTCTATCCTGTATACCAAATCTGCCCATTACTTCTTCATCTCCTCAATTGCCTTCACCAACATGTCCATTGAAGTCTGAACCAATTACTACGCTCTCATCTCTGGGGATATTCTGTATATCTTCATCTAACTCATTCCAGAACTTCTCCTCAAATTCACATCTCACACCTTCAGCTTCCAGTTTCAGACTCATTCGTCTATCTGACATTCTTTTCACCTCCAGAATTTCCCTACCAAACTCCTCCTTCAAGATAACTCCTACTCCATTTCTCTTCTTGTCAGTACCATCACAGTACAACTTAAAGCCTGCTCCTAAGCTTCTAGCCTTTCTACCTTTCCACCTGGTCTCCTGGACACTCAGTATATCCACTTTCCTTCTCTGCATCATGTCAACCATCTCTCTACCTTTTCCTGTCATAGTCCTAATATTCAAAGTCCTTAGTCTCAGTCCCAGACTCTTGCCTTTCCTCTTCTCTCTTTGCTTCCGAACATGCCTTTTCCTCTCTTTTGACCTACAGTAGCCCAGTTTCCCTTTGTACTCTGCAGGTCATCGGTACCGTTGTTAACCCGGGCCTTGACTGATCCGGTATGATCTGGTTATTATGGTTGATTCGCATGTTTGGTTTTGGCAAAAGTTTTACGCCAGATGCCCTTCCTGATGCAACCCTTTGCATTTATCCAGGCTTAGGACTGGCTTAGGGAGACACCAGCCAGTGCCGCCCTGAGGATGCATTGCTAACAGCTAGCTAGTGAAACGCTTAAAATCATTATGACACATAGAGAGCAGGCCCCTTCCATCACCATACCTCTTTGATGTTTGGTTTTCTGCAGTGACAGCAAAGAAAATGAGATGACTGGACATAAGGAACACACCTCGAGAGTTACTGTCCATCATCTCCCCCATCCTCCCATACGGCACCGTTGAGTCACAAGGAAACAGGCTCAGAGCTCCCACTGATTTTGCATTGAGGTGAGTAGATATCGATAAGGTTGATAACCATTGAATGACTATTAAATGAGCATAGTATAAAGTCTAGTGGTTACATTTACGGCCTTTTTTTTTTTTTTTTTTATTACACCCCCCAGTCTGCAAAAAAAAAGTTGTATGGCATAAAAGTGGCCCGTGGCAAAAAGAAAGTCGGGAATTGCTGATGTAGTCCATACCAAGACCTTGTGTTAGACCTTGTATCCACAAGGTCTACCTTGTATTAGCATAGCTAATCTAGATTTACAGTTTTTATGCAAACCTGTTTTTCCTTGTTAGAATTAAAAGGTTTAGCTTCCTTTGTCATAAAAAACAATATCTGTCTTTCAGAAAAAACTTTTTGTTTCACTCCAAATACAATGATGTAGATAAAAGCTGAAAATATTGAGTTTAGACAATCCAAATAAATGGAACAACACAATAGAAATATGATGAACAACACTGCCAGTTATACTACTTCCTCTACTGTTGCTACTACTATGACTTTGACTGCGACAGATAACAACATCAAAAGCCTAATCATCATCATCGACAACAACACAACAGCAACAACAATAATGATCGTCCAGAATAGATTGATTCATGAAATGACACCTATTTTAGACATACAAAAAAAGCTTTTAAGATCTTTCTGAGAAACACACACCAAGATATTATAGCACTAGGAAGGAAATAGGTGACTTGAAAATTTGCTGCAGATAAACATTCACTGTGATTAAGCTGCAGTCTAAAGTGCTTAAATATTTGACAGCTATCAAAATGCCACAAAAAGATGTGTCAGAACATCCCTGAGTGATTGAGGGATAGCTATTATAAAAAATAACACAACACATCTTCAGGAATCGTCAACTATTTTCTTCCCAATTTATTTGTCACTTTTGACAATGACTGTGATTAGTAAGAGTGTGTACGTATGTTTGTTTGGTAAGTATAGAATAAAAAAAGAGAAGTCCATGTTTTTACGTAAGTTATAAACCAGCAAAAGGGGTTTTAGGATATGTTGAAATAGTCCATATGTTTTCAATATTTGATATATCAAATCCATACATATTATATACATTGATAATCAGGAAACAGCACATGCAAGCAGTCAGATATATATTACTGGATTTGTTCATGTTCAAAAAAAAATACATTTAATGTTTCCTTAGAGGGTAACTCCAGCAGAGGACAGTATTGCTCCATCTTGGACAGTCTCAGAAGGAGGCACCATGTCACAAGAGCAGGCACTTAATGCGTTCATCAGGCTGAGATAGAAGGCAACAGACTGTAGGATGTTTGGTTGCTTAATTCCTGGTGGTCAGATACAGTCACGTGTCAGAATGTATCAAGAAGAGTGTACAATTAATTTGGATGTTTGTGTTTTCGATCTGCCGTTTGCACAGAAGCTGCACCGAATGAGACTGCAAAGTGCTTTTCATAGAAGTGAATTCATTTGATTGTACCAGTTTGGTCAAGAAGGATGAAATATTTATGATTCTTACATCTCTTAATTCACTGAAAATATATTCCTGTGCTGACACTACTACATTAGTGAAAACACAATGGAAATGGTTTAAATCTTAATCAACCACCATATTTATGTGCCAGTGCCTATGATTGATTTAACAGAACTAATTAAACTTTCAAAAGTCAGAATATCAAGTTACATTGAATAAAATATAGCTTATAAGGTCTTATAAAATATACACTTGTAAAGCTTATACTTCTGACTGTGCTTGTGTTTGATTCGCATGAGTGTTGCTCACTTCAATGAACAGAACATTTTTTTCAGAGACTGCTGAGAAAATACGTTCTTATTACACCATTGTCACAGTGTAATTAGCACAGCAAATATTGTTAATGTATCACTCATGAGTCCTAAGCTATGTAAAAAAATGACACCCTGAGTATATCATTTAACTTTTCTGAAGCTCTCCAAACCTTAAATACTTTCCTAACATTATTCAAGTGCATATAAAGGATACTTGTATCAAAGAAAACACAATTTGCTGGAAAATAAACATAAGGAAAGGGTTGTGTTAACAAAGATAAATCTCAATGACTGCTCCACAATTTGAATTTTGCATTTGTGAAAAATCCATTAATTAACACATTCAGAAATGTCTATGAAATTGATAACATGTTTAGACTCAAAATAGATCTGTTGGTCATGCACAAACATACATTAATACAAAGTAGCTTGAATAATAGTCAAGAATATTGTAATCAGATGGTCTCAGTTGCTCCTGTGACACACATAGGAGGTGCTGAAATGAAGAATTATGGGATGTTAACTGGAAAAAAATTGAGTTAAACAGCTGGAACTCCACTATATGTTTATTGTAATTCAGAAAGTACCCCGGGATTATGAACTCTTTTATTGATATTGCTGGTAACCAATCTAAAAGATTTTTTTTTTCCGTACTGCAATGTCTTGAAGGAACAATCTGCATACACATTCACGAGAACAATAGGCAGGATAATATTTCAAACAGAAAGTTGAAAATTGATGACACAATTTTAAGTGATAAGTGATGGGGAATAAAAAGCACAAGCATTTTTCAACAGATTTCATTGGTTTGAGTATTAACTTCAAATCCCCACTGAGTTGTGCAGAAATATTTCCCTTTTTCAATTTAATTTTTTTTTAGAAGTATAATTTTTCTTTCTGCACAAATCACACTGTTTTTCTAGGCAACCTAAAACAATTCATCTGATAATTCATTATTCCCAACAGGTGTTAATGTGAAATAGTGTTCACACTTGAGAAGTGTGAAGTTAAATAAAGCCAAAATCCATATATTTTACAATGTCGATCTTTATGTTTGTGTGTGTGTGTGTGTGTGCGCGCGTGGGTGCCTGTGTGTGTGCGTGTGTCGCTGTTCATTTTTTAACGCATGCCTTTTGTCTTCTTTTTTAGTGTGTAAATGTTGACATAATTTTAAGCAGGAGAAGCGGAACTTTAGCTGATTTGTTTTTCCTGCTTTCCACATATACTTCGATTGAATGAGACCCTGGAATGATTGGCATAGAGGTCATTTGAGCAGTTGTGATTTTTTTTTTTCCGTCCTGGGCCACTTAAACCAGAAACAGCTCAGAAAGTGCTTTATATACATGTGTTGGTCAGACAACAGCAACTTCATACCACAGGCCATCCTTGTCTGAACCATTTGGGGATCACTGATAATAACAAACAGACCAAGGAACAGCTTCTATGGAGGAGGAACTGATACAGACCTGATAGATCATGTAAGGCATGGATCCAAACCTCTATGGGTCCCACAACATGTCGATCTCATACCCTTGGTTTGGGTAGAATAGTGAACAGCTAAACTGCACTGTAGGAGATTGCACATAAGAAGAAGAAGAAGAAGAAAAATAAAATAGGGAAGTGGTTATTAAGTTAGTGCATAACACATCCATGTATCTTTATCTGCATTTAGTTTCTATTTCTGCCCCAGATGCATGTTATAACACAACCTCTAAAATTTGCA
This sequence comes from Fistularia commersonii, assembly GCF_037954325.1. Classification (NCBI taxonomy): domain Eukaryota; kingdom Metazoa; phylum Chordata; class Actinopteri; order Syngnathiformes; family Fistulariidae; genus Fistularia; species Fistularia commersonii. The sequence goes on from NC_141304.1 coordinate 8,693,356, forward strand.
GTGACGCATTTTATTATTTTAAACCAACTAAAGAAGCAAGTTTGTAAGAAACTGTTTGCACTACCTTTGATCATTTGTTGAAAAACACACTAACATTTGGGAGTGAGAACACTTGCTGTGATTTGTATATTGGTGTATGCAGTGGCTGCAGAATACGGACCTGGAAAGCAGTGAATATAAAGTGGCACATTTGAATTCCAGGGCTGGCTGTCACATGTTTCAGAACGCACTCCACAGCACTCACAGAGTACCCACTGACTCTCTCAAAGCTTAACCAAACACAGGGAGCACACATTGCTCTCTACTACACCATCATTGGGAATACAAGCTTTTCTCCTTAGTGAGGCAGCCAAATGGAGCTCATGGTCTCACAGCATTTTCTGCCTTAGCATTTTACACTCAGCGTCACATATTCAATTTTATATTCAAGCACTTCAGATGAGCTTCATCAAAAGACTGGATAGCACAGGAGAGCAGAAGAGGACACCAATCATAACATTGCATGTTATAGATGGACCTATACGTCCATATGAAAAGTCTATTTGACTTAATGTTTCTGCATCTAGTATAAAACCTTCAGTATGTAAGAAGGTACTGTGAAGTTCACCTGTTATCAAGCTACATCAACAGGCTGTTACAGTCGACCATCTTCCATATTCAGTTGGACACTGCCTTCAGAGAAACCAGTTCTCATTATTGAAGCAGATTTAATGTATCCTAACCAATCACTGGAGATCTGAAATTTGATGTGATCTCAAGTTGGCTCCTACCTTTTGGGAATTGGCAATACAAAAGATATCCAGTTTACAAAAGAGCACTCGAATCACTCTATTTAAGCCTAGGTTTCAAAGTTAATTTCAATTTGATTTGACTGAATATCCTCAAAGGTAGATACTATCTTGTCTATAACAGCAGCAAATTATATTATTTCTCTCTGAATGCAGCGGAATATCTCTTTTAATCAAGAAACAACATTTTCTTGCCACACATTAGATCCGAATTGGCCTCAACCTTTGACTACAATCGATTAGATTAAATTCAATAAAATAATAGCTCCACAGAATTGCATTAAACATTCAAAGGCAAATATGCTTTTAGGACAAAATGTCACCAGTCACTCAGCGGAGCACACATATTGTCTGTTTCTCTTGTATTTAAGTAAGTCCTGTAAGTTCTGAGTAACTTTACTTTTAGATTCAGATTCAGACAAAAAAAGTCATGTTGTGATCCAGAACAAGTGAGTTTGTGCTGAGGAAATGAAAAAAGGAAATGGTGCCATTATATAGCCAAAATATTTGTTCAAACTATTTAAAGATTTTTGGTTATTGCAATTTAAAAAAATTGCATTTTATCAGGGCCTGTGATAATACGCAGTTTGTATGCACATTTAATTTAATTTTATCTTCATTAGCAAGTTGTATCGCTTGACTCAGCATTGTAGGATAATGTAAAACATAGCTTTTAGACTGTCCCAATCCTATATGAATTTGTCTTATTTTTTTCTCAGGAAAATAATAGAATTTGGGTCAATAGACGAATACAGAATAGCTGTGTCCAGTGCCGGACTCTAGCACTCCTCTAATCTACTCCTTCATTTGAATTTCTTGTATTTCACATACAGTGCAATATTTTGGTTTGATATCAAATATAATCATAATCCTCTAAATAATCCATTCTGGGAGTGTTCTGTGCAACATTATGGTTGCCCCTTATTCATTTGTTTGTTTCTGTATGACAAACGAATGGTGATTTCAAGAATAAGGGGATGATGCACAATAGGGATCGGAAATGTGAAGCACAAAAGAAAACTGACCTTACTTCATGAGAACAGTGGTGGAACAAAGTCTCGTCTCTGACATGGTCACATATTTTGATTCAGGAAGCAATCTCTCCAAGGAGCAGGTCCAATATGTGACCAGCTCTGCAAAAGGTCACTGAATTGAAATGAGGTTAAAAATGTGAAGTTTCTCTCAAAATACTTTGAAGACATGACCAGCTGATGCAAACCTTTTTTTTTTTATCTTCTCTCCCCCCTTACATGGCAGAGCAGAGCTGGGTCAATACTGTGGCATTTCAACTGGAGAGGCGGACTCAATGAAGCAGAGGAAAGTCTCAGTTTTGATTTACGGACAACACTTGCCTACTTTTGGGAATCAATTTCAAAATTACGTTTCTTGTTCAAACTTATGATTTCAGAGGCCAGGCACATGTTCATTACGAGGAACAACTCTTTTTGAGCACAAAGTGTTAGTCTTAGATTGCGTTTACCCAAAGTGCCGACAAGGAGTCTTTCATTTTAAGGACTTGGGCCAAGAGTAAACAGTGCCTCTCTCTTCCAAAAAAAGACTAGAATTACTTTTAAGAAGTGGCGTGGCTCAGTTGGTAAGAGTGGTCTTGGAACCAAACCTGCCTGGTTCGATTCCCAAGCTCCTCCTAACTTATTGAAATATTGTTGCGCAAGACCCTACACCTCTTACCCCTGCCTCATGGATGCCCATTGCTCACAATTCAGCCATGAGTTATAAAAGGCAGAGGAAAAAGTCCCCTAATTTTGTGATAAAATGTAGGGATTTCTTTTCCTTATTCAACAATTGCAATATAAGTGTCATATGCCTCCCTTAACGTACCTAAAATAAAAATTACTTTTGGCATAAAGTTCTACATTATACGAGTACTTATTATTCTACTGTGCATGAGACAAATATTGGCCAGTGATCTTGAGCCTTGAACCTTCTGCTGTGAATTAATGAGGATTCCTGATGCGGTCACATTTCATGAGTCCCAGAGCAAACACCATTGCATTTTAATCATTAAAATCCTCTAAACTCTTCTTCTTCTCCTTTTGGCTTTTCCCTTCAGTGGTCGCCACAGCGAATCAACCTTCTCCATCTAACCCTATTCTCTGTATTCTCCTCTCTCACCTACTACCTTCGTATTCTATCTCACTACGTTCATAAGTCTTCTCTTTGGTCTTCTTCAAGACCTCCTGCCTGGCAGCTCCAATTCCAGGATCCGTCTTCCACTATATTCAGTATCCTTCCTCTGCACATGACCAAACCATCTCAGTCTCGCTTATCTGACCCTCTCTCCAAAACATCTAACATGTGCTGTTCCTCTGATAGACTCATTCCCGATCCTGTCCATTTAGTGTTATCCCTACAGCACACCTCACCACTGTTTCACAGCTAGCATACATGTCCTGCACTGGTCTAACATACTTCTCTGCCACTCCAGATTTCCTCATACAATACCAGAGCTCCTCTCTTGGCATCCTGTCATATGCTTTTTTCTAGGTCTACAAAAACACAGTGCAGCTCCCTCTGTACTTCTCTGTTAGCATCTTCAAAGCAAATACTGCATCTGTAGTACTGCTGTTCACAAATGCTGACTTCTGCTCTCAGCCTAGTTTCCACTACTCTTTCCCATAACCTCATTGTATGGCTCATCAACTTTATCCCTCTATAGTTGCTGTAATCTGCACATCGCCCTTATTCCTAAAAATGGGCACCATCATACTTCTCCATTCCCCTGGCATCTTCTCACTCTCTGACATCCTGTTGATTAATCTAATCAGAAGCTCTACCGCTGCCACTCCTAGATACTTCCATACCTCCACAGGTATATAATCAGGACCAACTGTCTTTCACTCTTTATCCTCTTCAATACCTGTTGTACATCATTTCCATCTTTATCTCTCTGTTTCGCCAAACTGTATTGATCATTCTGTCCCTCCTTATTGTCCAACCAAACATACATGTCATCATACGCCCTTTGTTTTACCTTTGCTACCTCTATCTTTAGCTTGCGCTGTATCTCCCTGTACCCTGTCTGTTCAGTTACCACTCTCTCATCTCTTGGGATATTCTCCATCACTTTATCAAGCTCATTCCAGAACGTATCCTTCTTTTCAAACTCAAATCCCACCTGCAGGGCTTGGCCCCTTACAACATTCAGCATCACACCTTCAATTTCCAGTTTCAGACTCATAAGTCTATCTGACTTTCTTTTCACCCCCAGAACTTTCTGAACAAACTCCTCCTTCGAGATAACTTCTACTCCATTTCTCTTCTTGTCAGTACCATCACAGTCCAACTTAAAGCCTGCTCCTAAGGTTCCAGCCTTAATGACTTTCCACCTGGTCTCCTGGACACATAGTATATCCACCTTCCTTCTCTGCCTCATGTTGACCAACTCTACCTTTTCCTGTCATAGTCCCAATATTCAAATTCCCTAGTCTCAGTCCCAGACTCTTGCCTTTTCTCTCTGCTACGGAACACACCTTCCTCTTCTCCTTCTTTGACCTGCAGTAGCCCAGTTTCCCTTTGTACCAAGTAGGTCATGGGTACCGATGACAGTCGTTGTTAACTCAGGCCTCACACCAGCCCAGTTTTTTATTTATCCATTTATCCAAATACCTTGAAACCACAAGTTTAATATGTAATTACATGCTTAACTATTTTTTGGGAGTTTAGGGGGGCTTATGTCACTTTTACCTATAATTATGCATACCGTATGCTGACTTCTAAAGCCGTGTTTGCAGGCCACGCTGCTTTCAAATGCAGTCGGTCAGTCTCAATAGTCTATTTATTTTTTTTTTATATGAGACTCTTGTCACACAACCGGATAAAGAGACTAGAGTTTAGTGGTTTTAGGATTATGCCACAGGTATGCAGGAGACTATTTCATTTTCTTTTCTTATCAGAGTGGTATTTAAAGGTTTCCAGTCTTACTCAAGTAATCCATTTGCATCCACCTTGGTGTCAGCATACCAAGATGAGCACACAATGAAAACATTGCACAGCTCAAAGCGCTGCTCAATGAGAGAAGCTGATTGTCCAGACTAAAAGGCCAATAATGTATCCTTATCAAAAAACATCATTTAAAACAGATTTCTTCCTTGCACAAAATATGTTTATTAAAGTTAACCTGTGAGTGAGAATAGAAAAAAAGAAAACATTTAAAGAAGTAATCTGGTTATAATACAATAATACAGCTTTTTGATAAATTTCAAGCATTTTACAGAAGGGTTATTACTGTGAGCATCCAAACTCTTGTGAGTTTTTTTTTTTTTTTTTTTTGTTCAAATTATAAGATAGATGTCAAGAGGGAAAGAGCAATAAAAGTTAAAAATAACATTTCAACAAATCTCTGGGTTTCTGCACATTAAATATTCCCATTTGCTTTGCTGTCTTTTACAGTAAGGGAAGATTTAACTGTTGTATGCTTTCTATATTTTCGTATTGAATCGGTACTTTTAAAATGTCCATGAGCATTTTGGAATTGAAAATTCACAGGTAATTGATCCGTTTGACATCATTCTGAACATTCCCTTTATTTTGATCATCACGTCAAAGAAATCATAAACACTGCCCCTTGTCATTAAGGCAACATAGAAAAAGGCTTTTATATACATGATTGAACTTAAAATTTAATCCCCACAGTAAACGACATTAACAGAGTGTGTTCAGGGGTAGTAAGTCAGGGGTTGCCATGGCCTGATGCTGTCTTTTAACAGGGTTACATCACATTACATTACATAATGATCATTTCCACCAAGTTGTTGATTATCCATTGGCTCTCCTCAATATTGAAGAACACTCTATGGCATGCCATACTATTGGCGCATAAAGCGAAGTTATTTGAATGTTTTTAATGCTTATTAACCTTTTTCTCTTAATGTCAGTGCCATCAAACTAAGGCAAGATTCCAAGCAGCCTATTACATTTCATGAACGGTTAAATCACCAAATTAAAGAATTTGACCAAGTGTCCATGAGCACAATACTGATTTCAAAAATGACTCCTGTTGCTTCATCGATGGTTACGAATATGTGTGTGAATGTTGTAAGGGGACACCTTGTACTCCCATTAACAATTTTTGTGTATGTGTGTGTATTGCTATGGAAAATGAACAAGTATTGTACCTGTGAAAATGAGTCCTGAGTCTAAAGAGTCCTGACCTGTGAGCAGTGTGGGAGGTGAAGGTGAATACAAATATGCTTTCAGGTACAGATGTCTTTACCTACTCAGTGATGCTGAGATTTCGCTGTAGTACAATCGAGTTGATTGTAGCAGCTGCTTGGCCAGTTTGGACCCAAGGCCCATGCTGGGACTTGATCACCCTTGCCAAGACTTTAGCAACATTGAGACACAGAAATTACTTAATATCCACTATACAAAATCGAGTTTGATATATATGTATATATACAGTCTTGGAAGTCCAGAGCGGCAAAACCCTGATTAAAAGTCTGCCTAATAATTGCGACTCAAGATGGAAACTAATGAATTATTTGATGAAACCTCTTTCATAGATTTTCTGGACAGCGGGACATTATTCTGATAATTCATGAGCTTTGATATCTTTGTCAACCAGGGTCAATGGATCATTCAGGAAAAGCAAGTTTGAAGTAGAAAAAAAATCTAATTAAAACATAAAATGAGTTATTTTGGTGAATACTTTGAAATGAGCACTTTCATCGATGGCACGGATCAAAGTGGATGCCTTGAATGCAACATTTCTAAGGGTTCACTTGTCAAAGATGGTGGACTAAAGCCATGAGATCGTATAGAAAATGTTCAAATAGGAAGGTGAAGACTGAATGATTTTATACCTCACTGCGTCTCACTCTCATATGAGAGTAATGAAATCCTTGCAGCTGAATAATATATGCGTTTGTTCGACTCACATACTTGCTGGTAATATGCTTCATTAATTTACCTTATTTTTAATTAATCTTCCAATTGTGATGTTTCAATAATTGAATTTGGACATAATATCATAAATTGGCTGTTTATGACTTTGTGATAAGTCACATACATACAGACACACACACGCATACACACACACTTGTATTGCAAAGAGTGGACTAGCATTGATTTTTAATTGCAAGATTCACCAGTTTCTCTAAAAGTAACTCAGGACAGAGCATTTATCAATACTAGGTCATTGTGTAGTTATGAGTTATTCCTAACGTCTATCTTGTGCAAATCTTCCTGTAGAAAACACTTTGTATTATGAACTAGCTTTTTCTGTCTGAGTAAAGACACTTATCCCAAGTGAGAATGTTTCGTCAGCTCTTTTGTACAAATTCTGCCAGGGATTATGACCGTCTGATTAAAGCAATGAAAATGTCATTAAGGACAAATCTCCTTTCTATTCGGCACACAGGGATAGCGTGTTTGGTGCAGAAATGTAAGAAATGGCTTTAAAGGAGAATGTGGGGTTTATAGTGGTGGGTATGTTGTATACTAGTATTATATGATTTTGGATGCTTCAACAAAATGCGCTTTTATAAACCCCACCGATAATGCAGTAAATAGAAGGGGCATGATGTGTGGCTTACTTGTTTTAATTACTTGACAAATACAGATGTCAAGTGTCCTTGCCTTGGTTCCAACATTTTTCAATTTTACTTGCTCTTTTGCTGTTTTTTTTTTCTTTTTCTAGCACACACATCCATCCTATATATCAAAATTGAACAGATACATTTTAAAGATGATAGTGAGAGGAAAAAAAAGGACTATGTAACTTCAGTATATTTAACTGAGAAAATATAGATTTTCTTTGCAATTAGTATTCCCTAGTAATGTTTTCTATTCCCACAGGTCAGAAGCTGATTATTGGAAATCAAACCATTTTGCATCAAAGCCAATTATGCCCTCTTTTTTTCACTTAGATGTAAAGGACATCTGCATAATCCCATGCAGGCTTTGCATCCGATACCATTTTCTTCCCACAGGCAGACAACATTGCTAAGGGATTTCTACTAAATGTAATTATCACGGAGGTCACTGTGATTATCACCTTGTGTAAGGCTAGCATGCCTGTAAATTTTACCTGAGGGAGTGATTCCCTGCAAAATTATTTTGGATTTTCTCTTAATTCATATCTGTGAAATAGTAGGAGCAGGATGGACAGTCAGGGAAATTGTGGCTGTAGAAAAACTGTAATCTACAAACAAGAATTACAGCATCAATAAGATGCTAATGATTAATTGATTATGAACGTGAGAATGGTGAAGAAAGATCGGAATGCAGAGACCATGATATAATGATCTGCGTTTCTTTGGGAAAAACTAAATGTGAAGACATTACTGGAAATTGTATGCTAGTGACTGGGAAAAAGCGTTAAATACCTGAAGAAATTGAAACTGGTTAATGTATATCATGATGCCTAAAATGATGAGGAAATGCTACCAATAATGCATGACTTAAAGCGGGCAAGGTGTATTTTGTTGAGTTTTTGACTGTGTGGATAGTGCAAGTGAGAGCTGATTACTGATAAAAGAGTAACTCGAAATGCTTAATTTGCATAGACAAACTCAAGTAGCCCAGAGGGTTGCCATGTGCAGGGGGGCTGAAGAGAAAGATACACAGTGGTGTTGAGCTTGATGCCAATGTAGATAAAGTTATTTGGCTACCGATTGTACAATTGGACAGTGAAAGATTAGATTCAGTGTTAGTGAAATTATACGTTAAACCACAAGGTTGGGTTGAAGAAGGACATGCAGTGGGAAAGTCAAAAGTATAGCTGTCATGTTATTTTGAGATTATTGATTGATTGAAATCCAACACAAGGCTTTGGACAACAGCTCAAACAAATTGGGTAAGCAGCCAAAGCTGAATCAAGGACAATGTAGTTGGCACCCTTACACTGAACCCTATAAATATGCCACTAATCCTAATTGATTTGGAACCACAAATACTTGTGAGGTCAGTTTTTGAGGGTAAACTTTTTGGAAGTTGTTGAGAGTTTCGACACTATTTGATTGCGAATGCCAGAAAGGTATTACTCCACACACAAAGAGTAAAACCTCAAATTAGATGCTTCATTCAAAATGACTTAATCTGGCGTAAACATTTTACACATAGAAAATTCTGCTAATGGGCAATTCATCGGTTATTCTAGTTTCATACTGACTTCTTTTGAAACAATTTTGCATTCAAATTTAAGATCAGCACCTTGAATCCTGGGGGAAGAGGCTAGAAAATGACCAGTCAAATTTCTCAGAACAGGAACATTTTTTTCATTGTATTTTCATGGATTTTTTATAAATGTATCAATTGATTGATTGATTTTTTTTATTCTTATCAAGTGTGCATCCAATTCCAGACTGGCATTGCAAAAAACATTTTTTTGCAATTTTTTGTAATTTTTTTTTTTTTTTTTTGATTAAGGGACAAAATCATGTGTGGCGGTTTCTTTGCAAACGTATTACTTTTGTAAGTAGAGACTCCAGAGAACCTGATTTACAAGAAGTCAGATTTTTGGGACTTACATCAGGGCAAAGAAATATATCTTCGTATTCGTAACAGCCTGATAATGGGTGGTATTTTAGTGTGTTATAGTATAATTGTTCTGAATATCTTGAACATTTCTGAATTGGTTAGAAAGCATAATACAACCATGCTTAATCAGAACAGTATAGGAGCCTCTGACAGCTAAAGCATAAGAAAAACATAAATTAAGCTTACAGTTCTAAAGTCCAGTTTTACTCAAGCCCTCATTTCACGCTTAAACTTCAATAACATTTGGTGATGCAGTGACACGTATCGGAAGAGGGATTGGACCAGTGAATAGCCAAGTGTTTTGTTTTAACAAGGAAACATGTCATGTTGCCCTCAGAGCTTGAGGTGGAGCGAAGGAAATGGAAAACAAAAATGGCAGTCCACTGATGTCACGCTTTTCCTTTATCAGAGCATTCATTCCCTCTGTTGATTGGTTTGCAGAGATAAGCAGACACCTACCCGTGTTAGGTGATGGGGACACAATGGTTCACTGTTACTTTATCATATTAACCTATTCTCCTTTCAAGGTCCTTATTTGAAATTAAATAAAACACAATACAAGTAGATATATAAATGAGCAAGCAGCTCCATCTTCAATAACCTTTGAGTAGAAGCCCTTTGGTAGGAAATTTAAATATGGTTCTGTGCATCACCCAGGCAGAAAGAAGTGAATAATAAGTCTGAGTATTCTGTAACTATGTTTTATCTTGGTAATTCCTATCTCCATGTTCCACACTGCTGCCGCTCATCCTGTTGCTGATCACCTCGTGTCACACTGCTCTCCCATATCATGTACTCTGCGCACCATGACCATGTCAGAGGTCTAACAGCTTTACTTGAGCCATATTCATGTACATAATGAACAACTCTGTCTTGCACCAACATAGTAGAGTAAAAGAAAATGAATTTACTTGATGGTAAATTAGAAAACTGTGTTGAATGCAGAGGAACCTAGTAAGTGCCAAATTAAATTGGCACATTTCACACAGAGGTGTCTATTGTTCTAACATGTTATTCATGGGGTGGCACAAACACCTGTGTTTCTGTTGATATTATTTTAGATAAAACTTATTGATGCATTTAAATTGGGCCTCTGTTTGCTTTTGTCTGGCTATGTATTCATTAGTTCCAGTCACTTGACTTCCAACAAAGTGATGCGCTAACTTTAATATGATAATGTTAAAAACAATTCATTCAAAGTCTGATATCTGATTTCAGTTGAACACATGGATGCTCTGATGGATGAGATTAAATATGCATAAATAGGATGCGACTGGAGCTGTTGCTCCAGTCTCATCCAACTTGTCCTATCTTCAAATATATATATATATATATATATATGTGTGTGTGTGTGTGAGTATTTATATATATACACACACACATATAGAATAAGCAATTATCACCATTCAGTGCAGATTCAGTGCAAAATATAATAAGCTTAGCTAAAGAATTAAATATACATTTCCTTATTTTCTTTTCTGCGGGACAATTCAAATGCAAACAAGAAGCGAAGCCCATTATGGGGAAACATTCAAAGAAATGTCAGAAGTACAAATCAGTGACATGTATTAAAAGAATAATATGCTATAATGTCAGCATTTGCAATTATTGTTGTCTTATTCATTTTGACAAGATTATTTAATTAATCACTGTGCCCTGTCATTTTCTCCAGTGAACTCAAAGACATCTGGATGAGAAAAGTTTGAATGCTTATGAAAGCCTATTTTCAGAAAGATACACACCCATTTTGAGTATATTGTTCTGGTGTAAAAAAATCCTCATAGTGACTGAGACTGTTGAAAGGACTCACTCCTTGTGATTGCTTCATGGAATAAGAACCCTGGCAATTATACCTGAGATATGAACAGAAATGTGGAAAAGTTTAGTCATCCAGGTCCCGGTTCCCATTATAAAATCTTGTCATAGCAACTGGACTTATATTGTTCATAGTATAGTAAAGACATTTTACCTCTTACGACAGATATTTCTTAAGAACTCTACAGTTCATTAGAATGGCATATGCAGATACTCCTGAATATATTTTATAGCAAATTTGGACATATTCTGATAAATTAATCAAAACATGTCAATAAGCAGATAATTAATGTAAATGAGCAGCAGGAGACAAGGTCAGTGTTCATATAACAATTGGAATCAGCTTTGAATATCTGAAGTGATAATTTTGGGTCAGGAGGTGGCTGCTATCAAAACATTCAAAGTAATTTAACAACATACTGATCCTACTGATTCATACACCCAGGACTGTCAGGATAGTAGTACAAAATTAATGCAAATTGTAAGAGGCATGAGGTTATAAGATGGCTAGGCACTAAACACCTGCAAAGTACAGGAATGCATGAGAGGCTGATCAGTGTAACAGTCAACCATAGTGAAAGATTTGTCAAACAGCATATTAAGAAATGATCTTGCTTGAGCAATTCCTCATCACTGTCCATCCATCCATCCACCCACCCATCCATTTTCTACCGCTTATCCAAAGTCGGGTCATGGGGGCAGCAGCCGAAGGAGAGAGGCTCAGACTTCCCTCTCCCCAGCCACATGGTCCAGCTTATTTTTGACTTCCCTCTCCCCAGCCACATGGTCCAGCTTTTCTGGGACGGTCCCAAGGCATTCCCAGGCCAGCCTGGAGACATAGTCTCTGCAGCATGTCCTCCGAGATGGACATGCCCAGAATACCTCCCCCGGGAGGCATCCAGGAGGCATTCTGACCAGATGCCGAGTCACCTCATCTGACTCCTATCTATGCGGGGGAGCAGCAATTCCACTCTGAGCTACCCTTGATTGGCAAGGATCACAGGTTCAATGACCCAGTGGATCCTCGTCTCTAGCACCGCTTAATAGACCTTACCAGGGAGGCTGAGAAGTGTGATCACCCTCTAGTTGGAGCACACCCTCCCTTAAAAAGGGGGATCACCACCCTGGTCTGACAGTCCAGCAGCACTGTCTCCGACATCCATGCAATGTTGCAGAGGTGTGTCACCCAGGTCAGCCCTACAACATCCAGAGCCCTGAGGAATCTAGGGCAAACCTCATCCATCCCCGGGGCCCTGCTACTGAAGAATTTTTTACTGCCTCAGTAACTTGAGCCCAGGATATAGGTGTTTGCTCGAGTCCCCTGGCTCTGTTTCCTCATTAGAAGGAATTTTGACAACAAATTTCACAATGTCTCCAATTGAGGTCAGCAGCACCCCGCTTCCACTGAACACATTGTTGACAGAGCACTCCTTCCATGTCCTGAGCTTCTGGATGGTGGACCAGAATCTCCTCGAGGCCCACTTTCTCCATCGTTTCCCCGAACTCCTCCCATGCCTGAGATTTTGCCTCGGCAACCACATAAACCGCATACTGCTTGGCTTGGCAAAACCTGTCAGCTGCCTTCAGAGCCCCACAGGCCAGAAAGGCCAATAGGACTCCTTCAGTTTGACGGCATCTCTCCAGGGGGTTCGAGGGTTCAGTGGAGAGCCCAGGGGTGGGTACTCATGTTATCCCTTCAGGCTGTGCCTGGTCGAGCCCCATGGGTGCAGGCCCTGCCACCAGGCGCTTGCCATCGAGCTCCACCCCTGGGCCTGACTCCCGGGGGTGGGCCTGGTGACCCGTGTTGGGGCAGGCGAAAACTAGGTCCAATTATGTTCTTTTTCATGAAGGTCTTCTGAGCCACGCTTTGTCTGGTCCCTCACCTGTGACCCTTCAAGGGGCATTAAACACCAACATAGCTCCTAGGATCACTGGGACGCGTAAACCCCTCCACCATGATAAGGTGGCAGCTCACTTCTTCATCACTGTCAGTTTACTGTATATATGTCATCAATTATTTTACTGCCAAATGGTTTCCAAAAGAAAAAAAATGTCCAAAAAGTGTTTCATTTTAAATCTGGTAGGGTGATCAGCGCTGTAGTTGAACAGTTCACAGAGCCGTCCTCTTGGTACGATTTAAGAAATTCATGCTGTATGAAAAGCATTTCCTGGTTTTCTGTCTGACTCAGACTGTTTTTACATTAAATCTAACACATGGACGCACACACACACACACACACACACACACACACACACACACACACACACACACACACACACACCTCTCTGTCGAAGCTTAACCTGAAACAGTGGTGGGACATCTGCTCTCCGCTGAGCACCCCAGAGTGCGATCAACACTTCACTATCAGTAGGCTGAAACCGCTGAGCAAGAGGCTCTAGAAAATGTATTGCTTCACCCCAAGAACTCCCTACAATTTAATTAAAGGAAGAACATAGGGAGCTTTGCTGATAATTGGTGATCATACCTGTAGGTGAAATGAAACCCTTGAATCTGTAAATTAGAATGTTGAATGGCCTTCAGCATCAGATCAATGCAGGTACTGCTGTGTTTTGCTTCTGCAGTGAGGTGATGTAGAGTGCTGATAGAAACTGCTTTTAATGGAACACAGGGTCTTTCAAAAGCCAGACACTTTCTTTCATCAGTATCTATTTGCTGATACAGAATGTAAATAGATTTATGTTAGCACAGTTGCTCTGCATATACAGTATGTCCCCTGAGGAAGATATAAGAAAGACGGACAGTCATGTACATGTAACAGAACCAGCCTTATTTACGCAACTATCTTATGGGCTCGCAATTTAAAGTTGAATTAACTAGAGAAAAGTAAATAAGACAATGTACATTTTCCAGTCTATAAAAGATGACTTTAGCTTAAATATTATTAAGTTCTTGAGTTGACTTAATTTATCAATATCGCAGGACAATAACTACATTGACTGCATACTATGATACCTAGAACTCTATGCACTTCAGCTGGAGCCCAGAGTCTGTGAATATCACTTGGGACTCCTTGCTAAACAAATGTGCATTTGGACAGTCCTTAGTACCTGCTCATGAGTCTTACCATACCCATTAACTTCTCAAGTGAGTAAGCCTTGACATTTGGATGAGGTCTTAATTCCCTGTTTGACTTTTTGATTTGTTACATCATTCACTCTTGTTGTTAAAACGGTCAATTCTTGTGTGTTTGTTGATTTTTCTTTTTATTCCTATTCTGCGTGATGTGTGCTTATGAGTTTCAAGCCAGTTCTTCTGTTTTGCATCTATCTTGAGTGATGTATAGTATATTGGAATTTGTATTTTAGAACATGCTGATTTTATTACCTTATTTATAGTTTTTGATTGCACGTAAAAAACTACATGTACGGTATTTGATCCCGTCTTTTCAGCTGTAAGCACTTGAGTCTTCTGTTATCCAACAGCATGTGACTGACTTATGATGCATATGTTTGGCTTGTTTCTTTAGAACTTTGCGTACATAAAAATTTAGTTATGATGTACTCCTCCAAAGGCAGAGAGGTTATATTACTATATAGGCTATATTATATAGGGTATATTACTGAGTATTGTATTATACTAAGTGTGGAATAGAGAAATTATGTGCACAGATGTCACATTGGGTTTTCTGCTGACAGACAATTTTGTTGAGTGTCTTGTAAAACCAAATGAGGCCCTTTTTAGGCAAACAGTGAGATTTTTTAAATGATTTTTTAAGTAAACCAGATGTAACATTGATGCCAATGTAATAAGTAAATACAACCACTCTGGTGTCCAATACCTTATTTTAGGATGAGCCATCAATAATACCCTAAGTTCTTATGGAAACCTCAAAGATTGTGCACCTGTTTTTTGACTGAAGCTACAGTATCAACAATCTTATATAGTTTTAAAATATGTTGGATGTTATGAAAATGTTGGATGGATTTTTGTATGTGACGATTTTAATTTCAACAGAATATTTACACTAACTTTCAGTTTCCTGCATCATATTGATCAAATCATCCATCCATCCATCTTCTGCCTTATGCTGCACTCAGGGTAGTGGGGGATGCTGGAGCCTATCCCAGCTAACATCGGGCGAGAGGTTGGGTACACGCTGGACTGGTTCACTCACTCATTCATGGTTCCCATTTTTTCCAATTAACCTACATGTTTTTGGACTTCGGAAGGAAACCGGAGAGCCCAGAGGAAGCCCTCGCAGACACAAAAAGGTCTCCATGTTGGAATCAAACCAGGATCCTTCATGCTGTGAGGCTGAAGCACTAAACATTGCACCAAAGTGCAGCCCATTGATAAAATCAGCTACGTTTTTTTTTTTTTTTTTTGTTTGTTTTTTGTGTGATCAACCAATGTCATAACCCATATTCAACAAGATACTTGGTTACATCCTAATAGTTATGATGTCCAACTGCATGATCAGAGAGTACTTCTTTACAGGGAGTCAAATAACCATAATGTATCACAATGACTCAGGGGACGAGCAGGTCTTTAAACCAGAGCTCCCCCTTGAACCCTGCTTGCATTCCTTCTGAGATTTTTAAGAGTGCCAGATGTTAATTTTGAGATTCTGCATGGCAAAAGGACAAAGGTCTGGCAGTAGCCCAATGGCCTTGAAAAATGTACAGGTGGGTTGTTTAAAAGCAATGTCACAAAAATGAATCTATTTGACATTCCATGTTACTTGGCTATTTTGGGCAAGAGGAGCAGTTGTGAATTCAAAAGAAGAGCAGTGAAAAAATGTGAAGACCGTAAGGCCTCAGACATTTACCACATTTACCTTTTTTATTGAAGGTTGTTTCTCTGGGTCATTATCTTCAAGGACATTTGCTTCCGTTTTTGAAGGAAACCGATTCAAACGACTTGCCAGACACCTTCTGTTTCATGATATTTTCAACAAAGCTAATTTTAAGTTGTAATTTTTTTTTGTCCAAGCCATGCTTAACACAATGGGAGTTTGGATGGAAAATTGAAAATATATGAAGTGGATAATCCTTGATGTATGATTAGATATTGCTGGGAAAGAGGAAAAAAAACACTATTCTCAAAATCATGGCACCTCACAAAAGAAGTTCTGATTTTCAACAGATACATTTTCATACATAAAGATGTTTTGCCTGACAAACTTTGCTTTCATTGAAAGTTAGATGCGTAACTGTGAATATATTCAGATTAAGCCTGAAGCAATACATGGTAGGTCTGGAGACATGCTTGTGCTCACTTTAATATTTTTTTTCTTTTCATTGTACGGGTACGAAAAATTCCTGGCTTTACTCCGATGCCTTAATTAAGCTTTTCTATGTGGAGTTGTTCTCTGAGACGTCGAGGTTCTCTCAATCCACAATGTTAGTCTGTTTTGGCATAGTTTTGTATTGTATCGTTTTTTTTGTTGTTTTATTTGCATGCCAAGATTGCAATGTAATTAAGCACATCATACAAGTTTGAAAACTAGCATTCTGCATTTCTTTCTGTCAGGTGCCAGACAAAATCTCAACCAGAACAATCATCAAGGTTGAGAGGGGAAAGGTTACCTGAGTGTCTTTCTCTCAGCCATGCCAAATGGCATAGCACATACATAACATTTCCTCCTTGAGCCCTGATCGGTGTACAGGGAGCATGCTGTCTACTAACAAATGACAGTTGGAATCCCTTTCCACAAAGATCGCACCTTAGCAACCACCAAAATTACAAACATGGCAGCAGTCGATGGACATGTCCTGTGAAGCAACAGCACAAATCTCACAGGCCATAGTCTTGGCACAGGATCTCATTGAACCATGAGCACAACCTCCTTTTCAGGGGGGTTGTGATGTGAGAACCCATGTATTTGTGGGTTTGTCTCCACCACTTGATATGACAGCTCAGATCGCTATCCTCAAATACTGTGGCTTAAACCAATCCAGTGTTTTTTTCCCTGTTTTTGACAACTCAACAAGTGTCCTGGTACTGGGCAATATGTATTTGTGTATCAAGGGAAGGTGTGTTCTAAGGAGATTAACACCCCATATCAAGGTGTGTATAATTATTAGGCAAATACTTCTCCTCAGGAAAAATTGGCCAAAAAAGGGATTAATTTTTGACTCTCGTAAAAAGTCTTTCAGAAGGATGTAGCACTCTTGGAATATCTAAGATATTGGGGCATGATCACAGAACCATCAAACATTTTGTTGCAAACAGTCAACAGTTTTGCAAGAAACGTGTTGAGAAGAAAAAACGCAAATCAACCCCCAAAGATTCTAGAGGAATCAAACATGAAGCTACCAGGCAACCATTATCGTCCAGTGCTGCCATATTCCACAACTGCAACCTACCTGGAGTTTCAAGAAGTATGAGACATTCTCAGAGACATGGACAAGGTGAGAAAGGCGACCCCCCCCCCCCCCCCCCCCCCCTGAACAAGACACATAAGATGAAATGTCAAGGATAGGCCAAGAAATATCTGAAGACAAATTTTTCAAAGGTTTTGTGGACTGATGAGATGAGAATGATTCTTGACAGACTAGATGGGCCCGTGGTTGGATCAGCAACAGACACAGAGCTCCACTTCGACTAATACGCCAGCAAGGTGAAGGTGGGGTATTGGTATGGGCAGCTATTATTAAAGATGAGATAGCTGGACCTTTGTGGGTTGAACTTTGACTCAAAATCAACTTTCAGACCTGTTGCCAATTTTTAGAAACCACTGTCTTTAAGTAGCGGTACGAGAAAAAGTTTTCATCTTTCAAGAAGACTCTTTATTCAAGGCAACGTTCCATCACATGCATCAAAGTACTCCACTGCAAGGCTGGCCAGTAAAGAAAAAAAAAAACGAGAAAACTAATGACATGGCCCCCTTCCTCACCTGACTAACTAAACTGATTGTTTATTATTCTCACTGTAACAGATGAAAATAAACACGTGAGATGAAAAAAATCTTTGTTTTTCATTTAGTTGCATAAGAATGCTGCACACTAATAGTTGCCTAATAATGATGTACATATAGATATTCTCTTAGGAAAGCCAAACCTCTACCTTTACTACTTAAATGTTCAGGTTTGAAGGTTGGTTAACATTTTGACTTGAACAAGAGCTGGCATCTGAGTTGTACAATAGCAAAATGAATCTTCAAAAATACAACTTGCCTAATAATTCTGCACACAATGTAGATCCATTGGCAGAAATACATTTGAGACCTCCTCAACCCCATTGAAATGCCTTTCAGTGAGGACGCAGAGTCGACAAGCCAAGCAGCATGTGGCTTATGTGGGTGCCGATGCAAAGTCTCAGGCGTGAAAGGAGCTTGTGGAGACCATAGAGAACGACTTCCAGTGGGCCTCGAGGAGATTCAAGTCCACCATCCAGTGTCTCAAGCGGTTGAAGCAGTGCTCCATCAACAATGTGTACAGTGGTAGCAGGGTGCTGCTGACCTCAATCCAAGACAATATACATTGGTGGAAGGAATATTTCTGAGACATCCTCAATCCCGTAGAAAAACCTTCCAATGAGGAAGCAGAGCCAGGCGACTCTGGCGTGGACACACCTTTTTCTGAAGATGAAGATGCTGAAGCAGTTAAAAAGCTCTTCAGCAGCATGTCCCTGGGGATGGATGAGGTCTGCCCTGGGTCCCTATTGGCTCTGGATACTGTAGGGCTGTCCTAGCTGAAACACCTTTGCAGCATTGGGTTGATGTCGGGGACAGTGCCGCTGGACTGGCAGACCAGAGTGCTGATTCCTCTTTTTTTAAAAGGGGGGACTGGAGAGTGTGCTCCAACTACAGAGGGAACACACTTCTTAGCCTCCCTAGTAAGGTCTATTCAGCAGTGCTGGAGAAGAAGGTCCGCCAGTTCTTTGAACCTCGGATCCAGGAGGGGCAGTGTAGTTTTCGTCCTGGCCATGGAACAGTGGACCAGCTCTATACCCTTGGCAGGGTCCTCGAGAAAGCATGGGAGTTTGCCCAACCAGTCTACATGTGTTTTTATGGATCTGTCGAAGGCATTCAACTGTGTCCCACGGGCAATCCTGTGGAGGGTGCTCTGCGGGTATGGGTATACCGAACCCTGTTATATGGGCTATATGATCGGTGTCAGACCTCGGTCCCCATTACCGGTTGTAAGTTGGACCCATTTCCAGTGAGAGCTGGACTCCGCCAGGGCTGCCCTTTGTCACCGATTCTGTTCATAACTTTTATGGGCAGAATTTCTAGAAGCAGCCAGGGCGTGGAGGGGATCCGATTTGGTGGCCGCAGAATCGAGTCTCTACTTTTCGCAGATGATGCGGTTCTGTTGGCTCCATCAAACCATGATCTCCCGCTCTCACTGGAACGATTCACAGCTGAGTTTGAAGGGGCAGCGATGTGGCTCAGCACCTCCAAATCCGAAACCATGGTGTTCAAATGGAAATGGGGGGAATGCCCACTCTGAGTCTGGGCAGAATCCCTGCCCTAAGTGGAGTAGTTCAAGTATCTCAAGGTCTTGTTCATGAGTGAGAGAAGGATGGAGCGGGAGATTGACTGCTGGATTGGTGCGGCATCTGCAGTGATGCAGACTCTGTATCAGTCTGTTATTGTAAAGAGGGAGTTGAGCCAGAAGCTCTCACATTAGGGGGCAATCTGCATTCCTGTCCTCACTTACGCTCACGAGCTGTGGGTAATGACCGAATGAACGAAATTGCGAATACAAGCAGCCGGAATTAGTTTCCTCCATAGGTGTGTCAGGTTTCCCCTTAGAAATAGGATGAGAAGTTTGGTCATTTGGGAGGAGCTTGGCAAAGAGCCGCTGCTCATTCACATAGATAGGAGTTAGATGTGGTAGCTCAGGCATTTGGTCAGGATGCCTCCCAGGGGAGGTATTCTAGACATGTCATCTAGAAAAAGACCGTGGGGAAGACCCCTGACAAGCTGGAGAGACTATGTCTCCAAGCTGGCATTGGAATGCCTTGGAATCCCCCCAGAGGACCTGGACCATTTGTTGCGGGAGAGGGAGGTCTGGGCCTCACTGCTCTGGCTGCTGCCCCCGCGACTCAACTCTGGATAAGCGGGGGAAGATGGATGGATGGATAACTTGCTGGTAGCTTGCTTGTTGTTTATTGTGTTGTTTGTTAGATTCTTTATGGTCTGAATTGGATGAGTTTTTTAAATGAATTTTGCTATAGATTCTGGGCAAAAGGGATAGTACCATCTTTTCCATTGTATCAATGAAAATCTCATCACTGTCTTGTACACTTTTCCTTTCTTTCTGGCTGATACTGTTTTATCACACCTAGCACTTTCTCCATCCATTCCAAAACAATTGCACATGTTTCCTCACCCTTTTTTTCCATACTCTCCATGGCTGTGGACTGCTGACCTTTGGTACTTAAAACACTCCACTCTATCTCTTTTCCCTCGCTGTTGCGCTTTTTGGTTCCACAGACATTCACTTCTGCTGAAGCTAATTACCCTCCTTTCTAGGGCCTGCCACCACCTCAATGTTCCAAAACCTGATCCCTAAAGTCATCACAGATCACAATGTCCATCTGCAAATGTCATTGTCCTTTGAGTAATAATTTATTAACAACTTACATGCGACTTTGGAGTTGCTGGGAATGATGTGGGTGTGGTTCGGGGTGTAATGAAATCAGGGTTTTTTTTCCTGGAATTGAGCAGGAGCAGTTAGTTATATTGCAGGCTTGTGTGGCGGGGCTGTAGCCAACAACAGCTATTTCTCATTCAACAGATGTTTTACCATCACAAGTTTTTTTTTCCCCTGATTAAAACGCTACAATATGATCATACATTTGATACCTACTTGTTGAAAGGAATTATGTAAGAACTATGGTATTATTTCTTTCTTGCTAACTGTCATTTAGTTATCCATTGAAATGCATGGATTTCAGGAGCGTGAAAATACTTAAACAGGCACACAACCTATTGAAGACTGGAGCCCCTGCAGGTCCTTTAGCAGTGGGAATGGTTCGAGCAGATAGTTTGCAGGTGTGAAGTGGAAGCACTCCAGTGTCTGCCCAGAGCTTCCTTGAAGCCTGCTCTGCCTCACCTAAAACCTCAGCACTATAGCACGCAATCATGACAGGTACAGAATACAATAGAAATAGAATACTCTTTTGTATACTCAATCTGTATTACAGTGGATCAATGCAAGAACAAATGTAAAATGAATTAGGATCATTATATAAATGAGTACTCAAACCCATTTCTGCTCAAATCATAAAAAAGAAATTGATCAATGAATAAAGTCCATTAAAGTCCCTTCCACTAATTTTAAAACATAGAATTTTTGCCGCTGGGATACATGCAAAGATATAAGATGATAGCACATCCTTACTGGACAATTCAGTGTGGTGAAAGGGAGTGCTCACCCTTTAAACTATTTTCATGTATATGCAAATAAGTGGAGGAGACATTGTGCCAAGCACAACAAAACTGCAGATAACCAGAACTCACTGACACAGATAAATAAATAAACAATTATAATTGATAATTCATAAAACATTACAAAATCTAGATATTAAAACTAACTTTGCTCTTGACTTACGATCCAGTGCCCACAGCAGCAGCAGTGTTGTCCATCCCACCCTATATATCTTTTGAAAATAATATCTACCGACTTGAGTGATGCTGTTTACAAATATACTTCATTTCTACATTTATTTTACCACCTCTTTGGAAGTCTCCCATTGAATTGAACTTTGTGATCTAATTCTTTATATCTCTCTTTATATCAAAACTTTGATGTTAAGGTTTGAAACATTAATTTCACATAATGCGTGGTTTATGGCACTTGCTGATAAAAAAAAATGTAATGATGATTACAGTGTTTCAGAAATATATTAATGCAAGATGTTATGTAGATTTGTTTTTATTATTTGTACTCATGGTTTTTCTGAGCAACCATGTGTGCAAATCTTATCTGTTCTTTAAACATAGCGAAATGTATGATTATTCATGGGTTCATTGGACCAAAAATTGGAACATTAGACCTATTTCTGAATAGTTACAACCACGTTTGGACTGGTTGACACCAGAAGATACCTCTTCTTCACTCATCTTGTGTGTGATAAAACTAAGTGCCTTTTTTGATAATGCCTATTTTTATCACCATAAGAGTTTAGTCATTGTGGTTAAAGATCTCCATCTGGGCCCCAAGCTGCTCTCTTCCAGCAGCAGTGAGTGTTATTGGCACCCTTGAGAAAACTCCTGCCATGAGAATAAAGGAAAAAAGAAGCCTAGCCCACCTGCTCCCATCTGCTTAATATTGCTATCAACCACTGTCAGTTTACAACTCTGACCAATTTCACCACCTTTCCCAGTTTGATTTTTTTTTTTTTTTTCTGTCGCTGCTTCTGTGATTAGTGAATATAATGCAACTCAGTTTACTTTTCTTTTTTCTTTTGTTATTGTCAAAAAGTACTTTGCTTTCTTTCTGCCAACAAATGCAGAAGTGGATTGAAAAACTCAATGTAGCTGCTATTTGATTGTTGTTAATCTGGTGTGTGGTCATTTTGCTTTGTATCATGTTCTTTTACTGGCTTGCACTGAAGGGCCAGTTCTCGTCCTGGATAAGAATGAGTTACATTGATGTAGCGCAATTGTCTTTGGAAGCGAACGTTCCAGGTTAGATTCCCTTCTCCTGCGAGTGTGTACAAGTGTTGTTGAGCGAGACACTGAACCCCTTACTGCTCCACCAGTGGATGGCAGCCTATGGTACATTCATAATGGGTTGATTGCAGAGAATGAATTTCCCCAAAGGAATTGATAAAATAAACTATTAAAAAAAGACACTCCACCTTATTCTAACATTTTTGCAGTCAGGTAAAAGTCATCTGGGTACAGCCTGGAAAATGTCGACGTATGCTGCAGTGGTTTTTCAATTTTTTCCCACAAAGCAAAATGTAATTTGGTGATTAATGTTGTAATATCAGTTGGTGCACATAAATCAACTGGTCATATGTCTCTGTCTTGCTCCCTGTGATCCTGCATTGAGCCCAATGATTGGCAACCCTGTTTCTCGAGCTATTTTTGATAGTGAAGTAGTTTCATGGCATTATTTTATTATCAATTATTGATTATTTCTACCTATTCTATGAAGTAAGTAATTTATTCTGCAGTCCATATCCCACATCACAGTTTCTTGTGTTAGTTTAGTTTAGTTTCTATTGTCACTACAGGTCATGATCAAATTAAACTTGGAACAGCTGTCTCCCACTTGCAAGGAGCTGCTTTATGTAGCAGTCAATATTGAACCCAAAGCTTTTCTTTCTTTTTTTTTTCCCTTCTCTCTACTTTCAGGCAATGTCACACATAGGTATATATTACACCAACACATAAATTAAGAAAGGAAAACCGAAGGTCTCCATCAGATATGCACTGAGAGACACAAAAAAAATTGGATCTCTTGCTATATTCTGTCTTCTGTCTTCTTTCTATCGATATTTATCTTCATATTCATTTTACTTTCTTTTTTTTTGACACTATAACTGTTACGCTGCTGTGACAAAGGAATTTCCCCTATGGGGATCAATAAGGTTTATCTTATCTTATCTTATCTTATCTTATCTGATCTGATCTGATCTGATCTTATCTTAAAAGGAATAGAAAGAAGTCAAATCTAGAGGGCAGCATGAAACAAAAGCCCCACCCCATCGCTCTGGTTGTCAGAATCAATATTGGCATGTATGACAAAGATGGAGGGTCTCCAAAGAAAACTGCTAGATTGAATATGGCGCTGAAAATGACAAGTGACAAGCGAGCCTCTGTCTGAAGCTGACAGACGAGCTAACGACCAGAGACCTCCATGACAGATGCTCTCCAACACGTCAAGGAAAGAGAGGACACCGGGGACTGAAATGACAGCACCCACAACCACATGAGTGCTACAAAAAAAAAAAAAAAAAAAAAAAACACAAACTGGTCCCTGAGAAAAGGAAAACCTCCAATTCTCCCCTCATGCTCTAGACTGGGAGAACAAGGAGACCTGAGGCTTCAATCTAAATAGAAACACTTTTATTTAAGATCTATAGTCTTTCTTATACATTTTCATTTCTTCTCTGTTTCAGCAAGGGTTTTACCCATTTTTTGTTCTCTTCCTTTGGCCAGAGTCACTGTAAATTTCATTAAGACAATAGAGATACATGGAGTTACAATTCTGACATGTATCCTCCGACAGACTTTATAAATCTTTTATCTGCATTATATTATTTGACCAAAATCAACACTTGAACATTGGACTTTCTGTGTTTCCTCCCACATGCAACCTCACTTAACTGTAGGCAGCAATTCTTTGCTCTAAATAGCGTTCATACAAAAGTGTTTCTATTCTTCAAGGTTGTGAAAGTTTGGCAATTTTCCATGCATGCAGCACAACTATCTGAAATAAAATTTCTGCCCATCAAGGTGTGGAGTGGCTATCAAGGCATGGCACAGTGACTTGACAAGAGTGACAGAACCCAAACTGTTTTGGAGACCAAACTAAGTGGGAACAGCTGTTGACAATTCACAGGTATCCAACCTGAAAAGTAAAATTTGGCGACAGCAAAGTCAACCAATTTAATATGAAGAATGATGATTGTGTGGGAGGAGTCATGTTTAAAGATGAAACAAGCAGCATGCTGCCAATAACTTTACAGATATTTCAATGATTGTTTAATACAAATTGCAGTATGCATTCACATGTCCTTCTTGCTATTCCTGAATTATACCACAAACAAAAATAAATAAATAATATTATATATTATTGTTGTCACATACACACACACACACACACACACACACACACACACACACACACACATATATATATATATATATATATATATGTATATATATTACAAACACACATGTTATATATGTGAATAAATTTGATGTTGGATTTGAGCTTCACTGGAGTGATACAAATAAAAAGGGCTTCTTTGCCTTCAATAATACCAAACCTTGATTTCTAACTTGTTTTGCCAAGCTGGCCTTGAAACTTCAGTGAATGCAATAAAAATTGTCCTTTGAGTTAGAATTTATTTAATTTATTTTTTCAAAAAACTATCTGTTAAAAAATGTTTTAAAAGATTGTTCTTTCAATTGTAGCATAGTGAGAGGAATGCATTGCATCAAAGATATGGTGTCTTTATCCACAGTAATTCTACAGAACATATTGAGTGTCAAAAGGAGGGGTAGGGTGAGTTTCCATTAAGACTGAGTTTAGCGATTAAATCCTGCAGGGTACCTGAAAATTTCAGAATGCTGAGCAGGTCTAAACCATTTCACTAAACACGTTGTCTGCCTTTTACAAATTCACAAACACATGACCAATTGAGTCAAGTGAGGTTGTGGCTGATGCGTAGAGAAAGCAGGAAATATGCAGCCCCAATGCAAAGATGGACGTCAGAGAAATAGCACATATAAAATTCACTTAGTATGCTGATTTGTCTGCATCCTTTCAGCCAGTGCCCTTTAACAGCTTTCGTCTCCCTATAAAAGAATTCAATTCCTGGGCAGAGAGGCGCTCGGGGCAGCAATAATCACGCTGTCTTGAAACCCCTCAAGCTCATGTTATGATGAAGGCAAACTGTCAAGTGCTAAATAGAAAAACATTATGGTCTCTCTTTTTGGAAATGCACCTGCCATTCTGTATTGGTTGCATGCATATCCTAGAACAAGCTTGAAACATTATCTGTCACTTTTACTCTCTCAGCACATATCTCTTAAAAGGTGGAGAAATAAAGCAGTGCATTGAATGCTGCACGGATCACATCTCCTCAGCAGGATTGAGCATGTTCGCTCTCCCTCTACGCCTAACACCCACACCCTTCCGGCCACTGGGAAAAGGTTTTCTGTACAAACCATGATTACGAGGATAAGATTGGATGCTTAAACCTGAAGGGCAACTCTCATGCAGTTTCAAATAACACTACTTGGCATTTCCAATGGCAAAGAAGGAGTGAGAAAAAGAGAGATAAAGAAAGGCAGGGAGAACAATTCTGGCATCACATAGAAAGGATTTCAGTATGAATGCAGCCAAGTCAGCTGTGAATAATATTTGGAACTGCAGGATACGAAGTGTTTGGAGAGGAGCCGAGAGCCATGAAACGCACGCCAAGTGCAGCCTGTCCCTTTAAAGGAAAAGAGAGAGAAAGAAATAAATTAATAAATGCCACATTCAGTGATGCATCTCTGCTCGTAGTTATGGCAAAACTCACTCTTCTAATTAAACAAAGTTACCCAGTATTAATTTGTGAGGATCATTAAGGTTCTTCGGAGAAGCTTCATCAGAGAAGGTTGCTTTGACTGTGTTTTTGCAAATGGAGAGCAACCCTTTCCCTGCTTTTCATTTATATTCTACTAAACTATTCTTCTAAATTCTTGATTTTTTGTTTGATTTTGTTTGTTTGATTGTTATGAATTTAGCCTTTAATCAGGCATCAATGAGACTTAAACATATGCCATCTTGGAGCAGTGTTCGGGACTGTAAATGCCCAGGTATATATAAATAAAAAGTTAAATATATAAATATAAAGACAGGTGTCCAAGAGGGTTTTTTTTATTTTTTTGCTGTTGTTTACTCTGTTTTATTTATTTTTTCTCTACTAGTCTCGGGATTACATTGTGCAAACAATGAAAACAGGGTCATTAACAAAGCACCCCTGTCTCCATTACAATGCCAGGACAAATTATTTGTTGGAGGGAGTCATTTGGTGGTCTCTGGTGCCAGTGGAACAGAGAGGAAAGTGGGCACATTGTGCTTAGTTAGGGTAGTGAAAGATGACAACCTATTCTGAAAGCAAGAGAAAGAGAGATAGAGATAGAAAAGAACACCCAGCTGTAACACTTTGTTGTGAATTTCTTGTGAACATGTTAAGGTCATTTTCAAGGACTTTGGATATTTTCTCTTGGAATGGAATTGATATTACAGACAGGGGTGTGGATCACTCCATTAATATATGTCATATAACTTTTATTTAACAACCAAGGTCCAACTGGGACTAGATGTCTCCTTTTAAAGGGAGTGTGCACAGCCACATAAAACAGTTATATGCACACAAAAAGGAGACAGACAGGCATATATATATATATATATATATATATTAAAATGTACCCATTTGGTATAACCATGTGCTTTAGGCCATTTCTATAGTATTAATTTGGTAAACAAGTAGTTTGTTAAATACATAAAAAGGCAACTATTGTTTAAAAAAAAATCAAAAAGCGCGGAGCTAACAGTAGTCTAACATATTTTTGTTTGTTATTGGAATAAGGTCCTGAAGGTGCTGAATCCCAATGTGACATGCTACCCTGCAAAAACTGGCTGTTAGTATTCTGAGTGAAATGAAGTTAAGCATTGAACTTGCAAGGGAGAGTCATTGTCTCTGTGGTGGAATTGGTCTTGTTTTACTTATTAATGTGACTGTTTCTACTAGATACAGACAAAGCTTCATGTCCGCCAACCGCATGCAAGTTGAGCACATTCAGGAGGATATTGGGTAAAGCAAGGAGTTGGTTCAGTGCCTTATCTTCAGCTGTTTTTCACTTTTCATTGAAAATGAAACCAAGAATTTGTGCAAAAATAGCAGTGCCTGCAGAGCGATTTTGTATGGTAAGACCAAAGCCAGAGGCATGGGAATTTTCAGTGCTCTTCTTTGGTGGCGGTGTAATTACCTACATAGAAACTCAGACTGAGGTGTATTTTTTGTGTTTTACATTTCACCAAGTCTTCCTTTGATTTAAATGAAGTATCACGGGACAAACTACTTCTCGGTTTCCTATTATTTTTTATTTGGTGACTGTCCTACCTTTTGCATGTTGTATTTAACTTCAGATAGTAGAAAACTTCCTGTTATCTGGCAATTATTAGGTGATGATTTGATAATTTTCAATCTACAGGTGGCTAATGATTTAAATGACCATCCTCATCAAAAAAAAAAAAAAAAGGTTGTATCACTTTGCCTATTAATGCCACCCAATGTATGCACTTGTATTTTATCTAAAATTACCTTTTTTAATTTCACAAAGGAGTTATTTTAATATTGTATGACATTTGCTTCCCTTTAATTAAGAGAAAAAAGGGTAACTGTATTTCATTTCACGTTTTTCTTCCTGCCTTGTCAGCACATTTGTTTATTCATCTGAAATTCAAGTGTTGTTACAGCCCCAAAAGAGTTTTTTTTTTCTCAACAAATGTGTCACACAAATCTGATCAAATGTAATGCTAATTGTGTGTTTCCTCATTTACAATAGTTGTTGTTTGTCTAATTAAATGCTTGACACAACTGTGTAAAATATCTGACACGGACAATAATATCTGGGGGAAAGAAGTTAATCAAACATGTAAGAAGCATTGAAATTGCTTCTATGTAATCAAACACGGTTCCACTGTTCTTCCTTCTGTTATTCTCTTTGTTCTCCCCCCAACATAGACTTAAGGTAACTTGGGCAGCCCTTTGGTGATTTGTTTTTCACAGCTAGTGGGTGACACTGTGACCCAGATCTGTCCATGGGTGTCTGATCATGCCAGCCTGTATCGCATCCAACAGCGTTTCTTTACTTTGCACTGGATGCCTCAGATGAGCATTGGTGGTGTTTGGTGTTTATTTATTTTCTTCTCCTTTTCTTTTTTGTAAACCATTCACTGAGGTTGCAGATTCGCAAGTATATTCTCATATAGAATCTCAGCTCATACCCTCTTTCTGTTCTCATAGATGGAGAAAACAAATGGTATTTTGAGGACTGGAGAAAAGTCACTGCAATCAGGTTTTCATAGTAATGACAATAGTAATTATAATGAGTAACACATAATAATGTCATATGATATGATTAGTGATAATAGTGTCACTAATATCATTATTATTGTTGGCAAAATTGTTTACAACTTCATTTAGTCACATATTCATGAAGTTATCTATTTATCTGTGATGTCACTATGTTTTGGTAAATTGTATAATGGACAGTGTGACACAGAATTCCCCCTTCTTTTTGTCTGTTTTTTGTTCTAAAATTCTAGAAAATATCTGCATCCTTTTATTGCAACTTGCCTCAATTCTGAGATAGTTGAAACAGCCTGAAGAGGGTTTCAGTCAGTTAATTATATGTCTGTTCATGGCTCTCCCCATGAGGAATTAGTCCTGTCATATTTTTATTGTTTATTAATTTATATTTAAGATTTAACGACTGGAAATACTGATTAGAGGCTCTTAAGCATACTCAAGACCTACCCTATTATATTGTGCTGATGTTTTCTGCATCATTAAGAAGTAACTCTTGCACTGTGGATCGACTGCGTTGGAAAGTGTGATATGCTTTGATAGCTGTACAATGACTTATAGTAAAACCTCATCTCCATGACTGCTCCACAGGTATGTGTTTGCAAAAGTATTTGTTTTCCTTCCTCAAAATGACTCTTGTGCCACAGCTTTGAATATGATATTGGTTTCTTCTTCTCCTTTTGGCTTTTCCCTTCAGGGGTTGCCACAGTGACTCAACCTTCTCCATCTAACCCTATTCTCTGTATCCCCCTCTCTCACACCAACTACCTTCTGATATGATCTGTTTATTATGATTGATTTGTATTTTTGGATTTGGTAAAAGTTTTTATTCTTCCCTACGCAACCCTCTGCATTTATCTGGGTTTGGGACCAGCTCAGGACGACACTGGCCCATGCCCTCCCCGAGGCTGGCTCAGGGAGGCACCGGCCCGTGCCGCCCTGAGGCTGCATTTTTGAGTATGATATTGGCATAAGCTAAATATTTAAGGACAAAAAAGAAAAGCCACATGTACCATTACATCATTCACTGATTGTTGAAGTTGGACTGCTGACAGCAAAGACAGAGCTTTTTTTTCAGAGGTATCAATACTTTACTTTAGCTTTTAAATAATTCTGTCACATTTATGCATCCACAGCCTTTTTTAACAAGGTTTTCCTGCTCAGTCAATACATCTTACCCCATGTAAGAGTCCATGTGTTTTTCAACATTTTTTTTTTTTCACACAGTACATAGCAGGTTCTGGACTTGCGTGGATAAATAGAGATGTGTGTGCAGGCGTGAGATGATGGATGATATCTGAGTAATGTCTTATTTGTATATCAGATCAATCAGTGCTGCAGAGCGGGCAGTTTAATATCATTTCCATCTGTCAGAGACAAACCTGACAGGGAGAAATGTACCATGAAAACTAATGCTCAGCCAGTAGTGACAGCACTGAGCACACTCTTCATACACTTTTTTGCCTTGCCGAAGCATTCGTATTTCTTACCCCACTACCCAAGCCTTTTGTCTGAAGTGAAATTAATGAGATTGTTGTGCAATGTGTTACTATGAATGGTAACTGAGGACATTAATGTTAACTGTGAAACTGTGATATTGATATCAATGTATCTGTCTAATGAAAATAAGTACCGGTAACTCAAAACTCTGACATGAAGATACTCTGCCATTAAAATGATAGATTGAAATATTGATATAATTCACTGCATTAAACATTAAAACAGTGTGATCTGATATCTGTAACATATAATGTGCAGCACAGGGGAATGTAATGTCAGTAGGCTTTATCTGAAGTCAAGAACTTAATGCAATTGGGCTCAATATGCCAATTTACGAACCGGAACTATATGGGGCTATGCAATATGTACAAAAAGGAAAAGAATAACAATAAAACAAATCTAATTTTACCTTTTCTATCCCCTTAGCTATCTAAACATGCTGTATCTAATCAAATCATGCACTTTTATTCTTGTTTTTTTTTTTCTCCAGACTGAGTGCTTGTATAGTTAAGGTGTTGACCATCATGCTTTGCTTTCATCTCTGCTGAGCACTGCGCATTTGCAGTATCAAACCTGCTGATAGTGGTTGATCCCTTGTGCTTTCACTCCGGTCTCAGTTGAAAATTCACATCCGCAAAGCAAATTGAAAACAAATTGGTGGAAAGAAGCATTCAGTTGATGGGGAGACTCTTGAATGACTCCATGACACAAGGCTCTATTAAATTAACCCCTTAAAATAACCATAAAGAACCCGAAGTAGGCATGAAAAAGTACATATTTTCTGTGCACTGAATATGAATACAATCATACGGGTATATCAAATTGTATTCCTGTATCTATTGATAGTCTTCTCATAACCATTACACAAGGATAAGTAAAAAACGCAAATGGAGAATAACATGTAACACAGAGAAATTTGTGAAAATAAATAAATAAATCTTATCATCACTTCAGCGGATATAAGAACTCCATTAATCAAGCCACAACATGTATTCTGTTCTCATTAAAGAAATATACTTGCTTCTTCTGTTGTGCCATCGCTCACTAAAGGTCATTAAGATGCTTGTGGGTGCGAAAGTGTAACATTTTCAATGTACAAGCAGAACAGTTCATACCAGACACTGTAAAAGAAGCTGTTTCCTCCTTTGGGGTACACATCAATTTCCACTTTACTCACTGCATGAAAGTGTTACTCAAAATCTAGATCAGTCACTAATATGGAATAATCTAGTTGTCAGTGGAGGATAACATGAGGCTACATGGGAAATTACTAAATAATTCATATTGATCTCAGTAGTGATTTGTCAGCAGGGTAAAGAAACATGGTTGACTTGTGTAGCACCAGGACAAATGTTACCATCAACCCCTATCAGTTTCCAAGAAAATCTCCTTGCAAATGAGTCTCCACAACATACAAAACACTGACAATAAAAATAAATAAATTAATGAACAAATAAGTACGATGAAAATGCGTTATAAAAAAAAAAATCACGCAATTATAACAAGATTTATCATCCCCTAGAAAATGCCTAGTGAAGATGCTTTCAAAATGTTTAAGAAGGAAAAAACATATCTTGAGACTGTTGTTGGACATATAATGATCCAATAAACCACAGCTGTTGTTATTATCATTATTATTAGGTTTATTCAGTTGGAAGTTCAAGACGATAGTTTTTTATGAGTCACTTTTAACTTTGGTGATTGGTTCAAGGGATTACAGGTAGCCTTCCTTCTCATAAGAAGTAATTCCTGATTTTGTTTCGGACTGGGGCCCTTCCATGTGCATGTTCTCCTCATGCATCCCAGGGTTCCCTGGTTTCCCCTCACAGTTAAAAAAGGCTATGACAAGACTCAATAATCCATATGTAATATGAGTGTTAGTCGATGTTTATAAAAATGGCTGAGAAAACTATTCTGAGGTCTGTTTAATCTCTTTTTTCACAGTACAGATATATGTACAGTTTAATATTGTTTTTGTGTGAAAAGCTGATCTTTCCTCTCCCAATTGCCTTAGTAATAGAATACAATAGAATAGAACTTTATTAATCCCAAAGGAAATTCTTTTGCTGGACTCCTCCAACATTTGAATCATTCACTTGAAACACTATAATCATTTTACTGATGTCAAGTTTCATTCTTGCAGAAAGGCGAGGAGTTATGAAGCTTGATGGTCCCAGGTAATAAAGACGTTCTGTGGTGTTCTGTGGTGCTCCTTGGTGGTCTCGGTCTACGGCTGAAGGTGCTCTGGTAGGACCTCAGTACTGAATGCAAGTAGTGAGAGGCATTGTCCCTGATACTGAGCAGCTTCTTCAGCATCCCCCTTTCAGACACCTCCACTAATGGATCCAATTCAACTCCCAGGATGGAGCCAGCTTTCCAGATGATCTTATTTAGTCTGTTAGCATCGGCTGCCTCCAGCCTACTGCCCCAGCACTTTACAGAGTAGAAGATGACGTTGGACACCACTGTGTGATAAAATATGTTGAAAGACCTGAGTTTCCTGAGAAAGAACATGCGGCTCTGACCTTCCGTCTGACC
Source organism: Fistularia commersonii (assembly GCF_037954325.1). NCBI lineage: Eukaryota > Metazoa > Chordata > Actinopteri > Syngnathiformes > Fistulariidae > Fistularia > Fistularia commersonii. Next base: position 8,726,236 of record NC_141304.1, read on the forward strand.
TTCCATTTGTGATTTTACTCCAGTCTAGTTGTTGCACTTTACCAAAACATATGTTATCGACGACCAGATACTTGTCCCCGGTCACAATGGCCACATCTGTCCCATTGATTGAGATGGGGGTTTGAACCGGTCCTTCCAGTGCTGGTTCGACAACGGTGCCTCAGGAGGCGCTGCTCCGGTGACTTTAGGGCACTCAAGGCCACTGGTCTGTAGTCAATGTGTGTGTTAGGGTGTTTTTTCTCCGGCACAGGGACTCAAAACCTAACATGGCAAATGACTGGTTAAGTACTACCATTTAACATTTCCATTTAGCTTGAGTGTTATGGCGAACTTACCGCTAACCGTCTCGCTCTGTGAGTTCCTCATCAGACATCAAATGCACATGGCAGAAGAAAGCTGTCAACATTTAAATCCATTTAGAGGATGTGATCTCTTGCGGAAGACATTACATTCACACCGGTACTCCAAACCTTCGAGACAAAGGGAATAAAAAAAAGAAGAGTGAATCGTCTTATGAAGTCTTTGATAAATGTACTACTGACTGGAATTCTATATCAGTGGTTGAGTGCTGTGAGTTACTATAAAAGGCACTGTGTGAAGGAGTGCAGAATTAGACTTCACAGCTGGAAAGCACCAAGGGGAGGCACTCTAAAAATGTATCTATGTGAAATGTGAGAGTGAAGTTAAAACAACTTTTTGAAGTGATTACTCTGTCTTTGATATGTCTTCCTTTGCCAGGAGGGGACTCAGCTTTACTTCAGTCAGAGGGCAGCATATTTACTCAAATGATTCTTGGCCAGGGCAGCCTGGGGATTGTACCTCGGTCGTATAGTGGCAGCTGGCAGGCATATCAGTTTACAGTTTGAAGTCTATTTCTACCTTTTTTTTGTTTTGTTTTTTTACTTTTTTTTTTTTTTTTCTGACATACGTATACAGTACTTGTGTGGCTGAAGAAGGCTCTTGGATGAGAAATAAAATGTCTTCAAAGGAAGAATATCAAGTCCAGCAGCTACAAGATGAAGATTTTGACAAGGATGACGTGAAATATCACATTAAAATGTCATTAAGATGATGATAATGATATTGATACATTAGATGTTAATTGCACTTTTGGGTCACTCAAATATATTTTACAATGCAGCAAAAGGTAATCGAAATAAAAGTAAAAAAGTTTAAAAAACAACTACTAGAACAAGGGAAATTTTGGACACTTTGTACAGGTGGGTACTGACTGGTGACTTCAAGGGTTGGTAAATACTCAGAGTTCCCGATCTGTGGTTGGAGGAAAATCCAGAGGGTAGGTGCAGCAGCAACAAAAGCTCTGTCCCCTGAGGTGTTTGGTGATTGGTTCTGGTGATGGGGGTCAGGTTGTTCCAGTTGGCAGATTAGAAACAGTGGGAGGGGGAATGGTGGTGGAGAAGGTCGGTGACTACATGATATCAGATAAATGGCTGAAATGCTGCCATTGTTAGCATCTGTATTATTGGGTTTTGGTTAATATTTGATTTGTGGAGACATAAAGACAGTTTACGTTAAAAAAAGGTTTAAACAATTGCCCCTTTAGTTTTCTTATATCCCGCTTTCAGAATACTTTTGGTTTTGATCGATAGAAAATACATTCATACAAATATAAATCAAATGGAAATAGATAGGAACGGACTATTGCTAAATAAGAAAACCAAATAGTTCCACAGGTAACATAGGTATATAAATGATGAAATATTTTTTGCATAAATATTGCACTTTAACAAAACATATGTTATCCTGGAGTTTTCTATGCAAAGTGCTTTGCCAACCAAGTAAATTTCACTTTTATCCTCTGAGGGGTGTCACTGATCAATTATCCGCATTTTTTATTTCCTCTGTCCTTTGTGATCCAGTGAAGCAATCATAACACTATTTCTGCAAGTTGTTTATTCCCATTACCAAAAGAAATGATTTGAAGACACCTTGGAAAACGCAATTAAAAAACATATTCAACTCTTGCAAAAAGTTGTCGATGATCATATTTCTTCATTTCTCTTATGCCTGAAAGCAGTCTCTCTAATAATGAATGATGCACCCCGACCATGGGCTGAGCAAATAAATTAGATTGCATTCAGACAGCTGCGATTTGTCACTTAAAGTATTTAGATTCAAAGTTATAGGAGGCATAATTAAAATCTTTCACTGCTATTACTTCCATGTGTCACAATTGTGATCCCCTAACAAGGAATATCAAATGGAGGAGGGAACATTGTCTCCCTGCCACTGAAAAAACAACAAAAAAACAGAGCCAATATTAATGGCTCTGGTTTATTAGAAAAAAAAAAAAAAAAATTATAAAAAAATATTAATTATATTAAAAATATATTAAAATATTAATTTCCCTGTCCATCGTGTATTTGCAGGTGTATTTGCAGTCCCTATGTCCTCTATTGTAAGTCACTTTGGATAAAAGCGTCCACCAAATGCAATGTAATGTAATGTAATGTAATGGCCTGGAATCTAGGTAAAAAAATGCAATAAAAAATACAAATAATAAATAAAAGGATTTTACATCTTCATGACATAAATGGAAAGAAAACAGCCGATGAGTGAACATTGGTTGCTATGGTTACTGTCTGGCAGCTTAGCATGCAGGTGGTCAGCAGTCCTGAGTGAATCATTACTCACTGGTTAGTATTCATAAGACTTTGCTGTCCTACCGACTAGGCATGCACAATACTGCTTATGTTTTCATCTTTTTAGCTCAAAAAGAACTATTTCAACAGCAACTTTTCTTACCTTAAGAAAGATATATCCAATTGATAGCCTTTTGTCACTTTTAGCACACAATGTATTGCACTTTAAAATGGGAAGGGAGGTTTGTCAACTTTCTTGAAGAGAATACTATAAGACAGAGCCAGATTCCAAAAAAGTCATATGATGTATCATTTATAAAGTATATAGAAAATGTTTAGTTTACTATTTCCCATTAGCTTCAGTAAACAGAAATCATATTTACTATTGAGTTTTATATCTCCACAGTTAGTTATCTGCTCTCAGTATCTTTCTTCAAATATTATGAGAAAAAAAATAAAAATAAATGTGCCTTTTTTGACTTAGGATTTTTTGGAATGCTTTGGAGGCGCGTAGTTGAGTGTTTTTATTTTAAAAAGTACCTTAGAGCATTTATTATGATGATAATAATAATAATAATTACTAATGACACTTATTTATCATAAAACAGCCCTCGAGTCATTTCTCCATTTTTTCTGACTGTTATGATGAGGCAATATGGAAATATCATTTTTAAAGAGGGGCGGATGCATTTTTTTATTGTATTTTGATGATATTAGAGGCCTTTTTTTTTCTTTCTGTTGCTGTAGCAAAAGGCTTAGGAAATGGTTTTCAAGATAAGGAAATGGAATGCAAAAAGGTTCAAAAAAGATGGACGTTTGTGATGCTGTTCTCAACACGATAGTCTGTCAAGATAGTAAGATTAGAGTTTGTCGAGGCATTTTCTCTTCTTTTTTGCATTCTCTTCTTTTACTTTTACTATTCGATTTTTTTTCTATCCAATAAAGTCCATCCTTACTACTGGCAATCTCAATGAACTTGTCAAATGTCAATTCAGGTCTAGGAGAGATTTGGAGCCATCGAAGGATCACAAGCTTGTACAGACTTCTTGGTGACAATTAGCAGTACCAACAAGGGATGCTGTGCAGAAATAGTTTCCAACGACTGTGGGAGTACTCCAACAAATACTTCAAATAGAGATACCTTTTCACCCCACACATGGAGGTGCTTTGCTGGACTCCATGTTTATTAGATGGTTGGAAGTAGGTGGTTTCAACCTGCCAGGGCTGTCTGCCAGGTTAACTGACTGTTAAGAGGTTGACTGTTGACAACTGAGTCCGTAGTTGGGAAAGTAATAGAGTGGCGCTCAAAACACTCTTGAGTCTTTATCCGTTGCTCCCATACTGTAAACTACCTGTGGATTGCTTTTCAAATATTTCTCCTTTTGTGGCAGACATGTACTACATTTTTGTGTTTTTGTAGAACTATATTTTGTCTGTTTTGTTTTTTTTTGTTTGTTTGCGATTTGCAGCAGGAGTCTTTACATGTTGGTCACAATGAATCTGACTGACCCTGCCTTAGATAACAATAAAACACTGCAACATTCTGTTGAAAGAATCTCTGGATATTGACCATCGTGTCCACATAGATGTCTCTTGAGAAAAAAGGTAGGAGAAAAATCACCCATAATATAGGTTTATTTTTCCTCCCAGTCTCATTGACAAAAAGACCAAAGCAATCTATACTGCAACATGTGAACATAAACATAGACGATGGGTCTATGTCTTGGAAGGTAATGATTCTTTGACCATTTGGAGATCTCCCGAGTCCACATCAAATGAATGGGCAAATGCATTTTGCAGTATTTTGGCTCAGTGCCCAGGAACACTGGATCTGAGTTGGTAAATTTTCTCTGATGCTTTAACTTTTAAAGGCAGCATGGTATTTTTAGTAATATCCTCTTTAGTAATGATGAGAAGCTTAAATTAGTGTGTGGGAACTGAATGGCGAAGTCATCTCACATACATGGTACATACATGGTATCTCGGGATACCATGTATGTCTTAAATAATGTCAATTACCTTTGCTTTCTAATCCTCTGAGTAGGGCAACTGATGTAGTTCTTATCAGCTAATCAACTAATGAAATATGCTTTTAGTCTACAAGTGTATTGAACGTAGTACGCCTAATGCAAACAAATTAAAACAATATGAAAATTAAACACAAATTGCTGATGGATTTTATAATCAAGTATCAGAAACTTGACATATATAAATGTGTACACACACACACACACACACACACACATATACACACACACACACACACACACACACATATATATATATATATATATATATATATATATATATATATATATATATAGACACCAGGGGTGTAAAACTAATTTTAGCTCAAGGGCCACATGGAAGAAAATCTATTCTCAAATGGGTCGGACTGGTAAAATCATGGAATATCAACTACTGTCAATGTAACTATTGCTCATTTCACCCCTGAAACCTGGTATCTTTCAGCTTTGCAAGCCATATTAAACCCATTTGTTGCCCTGATCCGGCCCCTGGGCCTTGACTTTGACACCCCTGATATATACTGTCTTGTACACCTTTCCTTTCATTCTGGCTGATAGTCTTCTGTCACACAGTACCCCTGACACTTTTCTCCACCCATTCCAACCTGCTTTGATTTGTCTCTTCACCTCTTTTCCACACTCTCCGTTGCTCTGGACTGTTGACCCCAATACCTGAAATCCTCCAGCTTCTTGATCTCCACTCCCTGTAGCCTCACCGTTCCACCCGAGTTCCTTTCATTCACACACATATATTCTGTTTTGCTGCGACTAACTTTCATTCCTCTCCTTTCCAGAGCATACCTCCACCTCTCTAGATTTTCCTCTACCTTTTCTGCTCTCACTACAGATCACAATGTCATCTGCAAACATCATAATCCATGGAAATTCCTGTCTAACCTCATCTGTCAGCCTGTCCATCACCATTGCAAACAAGAAGGGGCTCAGAGCTGATTCCTGATGGAGTCCCACCTCCACCTAGACCTTCTCTGTTACCCCTACAGCACACCGTACCACTGTCTCACAGCTAGCATACATGTCCTGCACCAGTCTAACATACTTCTCTGCTACTCCAGACTTCCTTATACAATACCAGTGCTTCTCTCTTGGCACCCTGTCATATGCTTTTTCTAGGTCTACAAAAACACAGTGCAGCTCCCTCTGACCTTCTCTGTACTTCTCTATTAGCATTCTCAACGCAAATACTGCATCTGTGGGACTCTTTCGAGCCATGAAGCCATATTGCTGTTCACAATTGCTGACTCCTGCCCTCAGTCTCGTTTCCACTACTCTTTCCTATAACTTCATTGTATGGCTCATCAACTTTATCCCTCTATAGTTGCCGCAATTCTGCACATCCCCTTTATTCTTAAAAATAGGCACCATAACACTTTGTCTCCATTCTTCAGGCATCTTCTCACTCTCTAAGATCCTGTTGAATAATTGAGTCAGAAAATCTACAGCTGCCTCTCCTTGACACTTCCACACCTCCACGGGTATATCATCAGGACCAACTACTAGTCCACTCTTCATCCTCTTCAATGCCTTCCTCACTTCACTTTTACTAATTTCTGCTACTTTGTGGTCTACAATAGTCACCTTTTCTACCCTTGCCTCTCTTTCATTTTCCCCATTCATCAGCTCTTCAAAGTACTCTTTCCATCTTCCCATCACTCTTCTAGCATCTGTCAATACATTTCCCTCTCTATCCTTAATCACTCGGACCTGTTGTACATCCTTTCCGTCATTATCTCTCTGTTTCGCCAACCTGTATAGATCATTCTCTGCCTCCTTACTATCCAACCGAGCATACAAGCCATCGTACGCCCTTTGTTTTTCCTTTGCTATCTAAGGCAATGTTTTATTTAAATCTTGTAATAAGTCTAGAACTATGACCACTGGCACGTTTAATTTCAACAATCGTTTCAAGTCAGCCATTCCATATCAATGCTATCCATAACTCATATATGGAAAGTGAGAGCTTCAGTTCTAGTTCGTAATTATAAAAAAAAGATGTTCAAAATTCTAAATATGTCCCTAAACACATCCATGATTGTTTAGAATATTATGAAATTATATGCTTTGTGTTATATTATTAGCCTTATGATATCTAATCTCTACAGTGGTGGTTCAAGAGAACATCATACATATAATACCAATTTAAATATATGAATGATTCCTATCTCTTAACCTAATGAATTGAGTAATATTAAAAAGTAACTAAATGGCTTTGCTGTTATAAAGAACACATGTTAATATAAGTTCATGGAAATATTATTATGATGAGCTTGATATCAAGTTTTGAGTTTCCTTTTTACTTTATCTAAATTAATCTCAAAGTTTTGAGCTCAGATGGTTAGAGCACCTGTTAAAAAGGAAATGGCGAAAGCAGTTTGTAACTCTGCATGATGGATGAATTTGGGAAACTAACTATCACTGTCCATGCCATTGATAAATCGTAAAGTGTATCTTTGTTTCATGTTGCGCATGAAATAATGTGTGTGGTAAGGAATGCATTAATGTGTCTTTCAGGTGATTGGTCTCATTGTGTTTATTAGGGAACATTGCAACCTTCTTTTTCTTTACATTTTACTGATAGACTAGCATAGGACAACTTAGGCTAGTGTATGCCCTTTTACAAGGTTATCAACATGAATAAAATGAGGGTGAACATTAGACACCATCTGCCGGCCCTTATGTAAAAGTCACAAAGAGAACATTCACTGAAAATTTGACATGCATTAAAATAAATAAATAAATAAATAAATAAACATTTTCCCTTTTACAACTTTCTCTCCTCTTCCTCTCTGTCACACAAACCCATACAAACAAAAAAAAAAAAAGGAAACTATTCCAGCAACCTCGTCCTACCACTGTCTGGAAGTCAAGTGGCATGTAAGAGTTGATGAGAAAAGTTGAGTCTAAACTGGCCAGCCATGACAAAAATAGATTAGTCTGTATTGAGAGAAACAGGCTGGGAGAGAGAGAGAGAGAGAGAGGGGGAGAGAGACTCTGTGTGTGTGTGTGTGTGTGTGTGGGTGTGTGCGTGTGTGTGCATGTGTACATGCGTGCAGGTTTCAAAAACTAGCAACCCACTTTATCTGTGGGATCAAACATACCCATATCTTCACACATGTAAATGGTTGTTTGACATTTAAAAGTCACTTTTTACAGTTCGTATGTTTTTGTCATTGGGTATGCTATTCTCTTGAAACAGTTGCAGGTAGGATAAGGGTCCTTTGATATTATGTTTATTATACTCATATTTTTTTTTACATTTAGTGTTTGGCGGTGGATGTGAGCGTGTTTGCAAGTGACATTCGGAAGTGAACTCTTCTCCAAGTTACTGTGTGTAAATTAAGACATATTTTTTGGTCTTGTTAGAAAGGTTGGCGATTAATGATCTCTAATGTCTGCTTTCTTAAAACAGTTCATCTTTGTTCACAGTAAGGTGAACATTTAATTGTATCAATTTGGCATCAGTGTTGAGAGAAAGTGTAAAGCTGCTTCAATTCAAGATTTTTTCGGTGGCTGCTGGGTTTATTAGCGTAGAAAGTTCTGGGCATGTTGAGGAATAGTCGATTATGCAAGCTGACTCGTGTCTCTTGATATTGCAGGCAGTCCCTGTTGGTAAACATGCGCTGAGGCACCATCATAAACACATCATAGATAGTTCAAAGCTGGTCCACTCAAAACACAGCCAGGAAAGTTTTATTCCAAACCTGTCGAAGCTTCTAGAGAGCATAGGTCTTTTAAGGTCTAAATATTATATGAGGAATATTATCTACTCTGGCTCTTTTGACATTCTGTGAAGGAAAACTGGCTGTGAAACTCGAAAAAAAAGAGACTTTTCTCTTCTAGCAGAGTAACTGTGGGATTGCCTATCACAAGATACATTCAAACTTTTTGCAGACTCCTTGACCTAAAAGCTTGGCTGACATCGCTTTCGCTCACCCCTGGGATGAACCTTTATTGACAATCTAAATGTCCTCTGGAGCTGCTAAGAAAGCTTTAAGCCTGATGGGGTACAGCCAAACATCACTGAGTATATATAACATTCTCCTGGGATGTCACACACAAACCAAAATGTGTGTACTAAAGACACTGTGCAAAGGAAACTGCATGTATATTTCCCCAAATTCCACCCCTGACCTTTTGCTTTAAATCCTCAAAGGTATTCTGAGAATGGCCCTGTTGGTCGTAACATACTGCCCAAGGAGTCTATCAAGGCTGCTATGTATTTCATTAAATATGACATACTTTTTTGGCCTTCATAACCACTGGAAAAGATAAGAAAAAAAAAATCACTACTCAGAGATGAAACAGATGCCAAGCAGCATTTGTGCGTTGTCTGTTTATAGAAGTAAAAACAGTAGTGAGCTTCCTGGGTTCCAATCATTCAATATAAGGCTGCTGAGAAGGGCAGATTATTTAATAACTGAACCAATTTTTGTAAATTCAGACCTCTCCAGTCAGCACACCAATTTTCCCAGACAACCCTTTTGGAGCAGAGAAAAAGACCCATAAGCTCCTCATTACTTCTTTCTGAAGTATTTGAAAATGAAGTGAAACAAAAGAGCTGTAAACACCACCATGCAACTGTATTTATGCTGCAACAGTTGATACTATCAGCAGATTTTAAAAGCACTTGTTCTTTTGCTGCCTTTTCATACATTTCTCAAATGGTGGGATTGCTGCCTAGACAAATAACTAAAACAGGAGGACTGATGTTGGAACTTTTAAAATTTTGAACATGGGCCCCATGACTCTTTTTGAATAACTGACTAGTTGGCCAATTATGCTGGTTAGCTAATGTCATTTAAAAGTACAGGGGGTATTGTAATTTATTCCTCTCCAAGGTAATGAGCATTAACATCTTTGACATAAAACATTTTTTTCTGATGGTGATAGATGGGGGGCAGAACTCCCATCTTACTTTACCACTGAACTGTTCCACACCAGTGCCACTGTGACACATACGGGGTTCTGATGATATGATGGTCTTCCCTTAATGAAAAGTTCAGACAGCGAATCAGGCTTGATGTTCTTTTAGCCAGGGTATTAAAAGAAGGTAACAGTAAAGCAACTTAAAAGGGGACAAACTGGCTCCGCATGAGCTCAGTCTTATACAGCAGCCCATTCCATCCATTGCCTGGAAAATCTGTCTTGATGTTATTTCATCCAGTGCCCTACTTGTAGAAAACGCAAATGTATCTTTACTCATTTAATCGCACACCTGTTGGTCCGGGTTTGAGTTTTGTCTTGTGACGACACCATTGATTTCTACAGTTGAACAACCATGTAATGAAAAAGAAGGCAAAAAGTCATCAGTTCCCTGCTCAATATGAAGTATTAACTAAGAATCAGAATAAATGAACGCAAATTTTCAGTGTGCATGGAGAGACATAATATATTAATAAGCTTACTAATGCTAGTGAGTGTTCAAAAATACCATTGCATGTAATTATTGTTTATTTGGAAAAGTATTGAATGTGAAATTGATTTCAAAGCCATCCCATAAGGAATGATCACCTTTTCTTGTTTTTTGAAACAGCTGCTATTGCCTAGCAGCTCCATGGGCATACTTTTCCCCACAGAAACTGACAAGGGTTATTGTTGGTGTTTATAGCGGAGCAAGATAATTTTTCACTCTTTTTCTTAACTAACACACTTCTTTATCACATCACAAGTTCCTGGGTTCAAATCATGCAATATAAGGCTGCTGAGAAGGGCAGATTATTTAACAGTGATTTTTTTGTGAACCAATTTTTGTAAATTCAGACCTCTCCAGTCAGCTCACCAATTTTGGTGAGACAACCCTTTTGAAACAGACAACTCTTTTGGAGCAGATACAATCCACAGACCACAATTCAAAGCTTTGGTTCCTTCTGAATTCCTGGGCACAAGTCTGGCCTTACAGCCTTTTGACAGATTCTATGGATAAAATAATTTTTAGCTACGGCAAAATCTCTACCTATCCCTCTGCATTGGACAATGCAAATCATTAATATATGAAAAACCTTTTTGTTACAAAAACTTTAAGCCCAAACATCTATTTTGTCATAAGAGATTTTCAATGATTTTTTTTTTTTCTTTTTATTTATTTTTAGAATATGAAGTTAGATGGTGTGAGAGATGGAGGAGGTTGATTTGCTGTGGCAAGCCCTGAAGGGAATAGCCCAAAGGAAAATATTTTATTTTATTCTATTTTATTTTGACTTCTCAATAGTGTTGTACACCTTAAATATATATATGAAATCTTGCATTGAATCTCGTATATACTTTAGCGACTCCAGCATAAAAAACACTTGTCACTCACTGGCCCTTTCCCGATCACCGGATGGCAGGCTTGTCATATAGGATGCCGTCCGGGGATTGGGGGAGAGAGGAGGGGAAAGGATCAATGTGGGTGACAAGCGATCAAGTTTCGAGAAGTGAGGGGTGAGTGTTGTGGAGCACAGCGTTGAGAACAGGCACCAAGGAAGTGTGGAGAATAAAGTGGCAATAACTGGAAGGAAAACCTTTTTGCGGACGTCTTTGTTGAATTTTACAATACAGTATATGCATATCCCAGTTTTAGGAAAGACAGCAACAACAATTTCTGCTATTGTGTGTGTGTGTGTGTGTGTGTGTGTATGTGTGTGTGTGTATGTGTGTGTGTGTGTATGTGTGTGTGTGTGTGAAATGTGGAATATGTGTGTGTGGGTAATACTTTTTCACTTCAATATACCATTTTACTACCAATGTGGAAGGAGGGAGAGGAATCTATTTTTTTTTTTTCTATTATGTAAAAACCTATAACTCAAACTTAACTATTTGGTGGATTCAGACATTATAACAGATTATTGCTTGCACATTCTTGTGTGACTCTCCAAAACACAAAAGAAAAAGAAAAGAAAAGAAAAGAAAAGAAAAGAAAAGAAAAAGTAGTAGGGTTCCCATAGTGAAGTTTGAAAGATCGAACACTGTGCCAGCAGGACAAAAAAAAAAGACATTTGAACATTTGAAGCTTGACAGCTGACGCTTTTTGTCCACTGGTACCTTCTGAGTCTTGATCAAACTGCAGTAGTTTTCTTTTCATTTTTTAATATTTTCAGAGTAGTTAGAAAAATAAAGAAAAATAAAAAAAGGCTTTTTCATCTTTTGAGCTTTTTCACAGATATTTCTGATATGCCCATTTTGTTATGTCACATCAAAGAAACAGTTGTTGCACTTCATAAATGCCAACTTCTAAGTTAAGACAGAAATCTTCTCATCTCGGGTATACATCCTCTGACTCCTGGATTTGGGATCGTGCCGACAGCATAGTGGAACACCTGTCATTTTGTTATTTAGCATGGACCAAATGTTTGTGCATCAGAATTCCTCGTTTTGTCTGCTCTGGATTAATTCACAATCCTCTTTCCACTGACAGAGTCTGAAGACAACATCTTCATGTTTCTAGCATGAAATGCTATATAGTTGTATCTTTTATTATTGAAAAGAATAGTCATGATCAGCTCTTAGCTGCATCCGGAATATAATGCTGGGTATTTCAAGTGGAAACTTTATTTTTTTATGTTTCGGGCAAAACTGAAGGCTGAGGGCTTATCTTGGTCATAAGCAAGATGGCTTTGTGGTGTGTAGTGAAGAAAAAAAAAAAGACATTGCCTCATTGTACAACTTTATTGAAAACATTTAAAGAGCCTTCATCTGTAAAAAATATCCTTGATCAAGTGGAGAGACAACTCTGAAAATAAATCTATATGTTACTGATTGAGCCAAAAAGGTTCAGGCAATTTAACAATACACTGTAGTAGGAGTGCTTTTCAAACCACCAACTGCACTTGCATTGCCCATATCTGTGATATTTTCCCAGTCTTGTGAGGATGGCCTTATTTTTATTCTTATTATTAGTATAACTGTTGACATTGACATCTGTGATTTACAATAATCACAGATGGTTTGCCAAACCATCTTTGAATGATCTAGAATTAAAGGATAGAATGACAGCCTTAGAACAGTTAGAATAATGTTTAAGTGTCATTATGCATTCCAAAGTTTGCAACAAAGGACAGTTATGTCATAGACAATTAAATAGACTCGCCAGTCCATCATTGCTTTAAATGTACAGCATCGTCTTACTCCCTGCTGTTCTTTGACTATTCATTGATTCTGCATCAACATATTATGTGGTAAGGGTTAGGGTTATTTAAGCTTTTGATATTTTGATTACAACTAAACTTTTATCAGCCTACTTATTTATTATAGAGAAGAAAAAAGCAACAAAACTTGGTGATTTAAGTTTGTTAAGTAAGGAAATTATTTTCAGACAGACTGAGTGATAGTATTGTTATCAATTACATCTCAATAAAACCATTACAATTGTATCTAGCCCATCTACTTTATGCTTAGAGAAAACACAACACAGAAGTGGGATTCTAAATGTGTCCTGACCATCATGTATTAACTGTGTTTAGTTTCTAAGGTTTGGATCACACATATTTTGCTGGTCCTGCTGTTTTTGAAGATACAAGGACATGTGCTCTGGCATGTCCTCAAAAGTTGCCAAAAATATGGTGTCTATTTCTGTAAATGACTGGAATCATATCTAGGGGTGGGGAAGGTGAAAAATTATAGCCTTATAAAATGTTATATGGTTTTGCATAAGATGTAACATATAAAGCTTAACTCAGATTTCAAAACATTTTTATTTTTTTGCACTCACATCACTCTCAATCTTAAAATGTTATGACCTAAATGACTTCTAAATCTATGTCTTAATCCATAAGCAGTGTGATGTTTTTACAGTGTTCTTTTTTTATGCTATGATTATTAGTAAATTCAGGGTCACTGGGAGATGCTGGAGCCTATCCCAGCTGTCATCGAGCGAGAGGCAGGGTACACCCTGCCCTGGAGTGGTCGCAGGTCAATCGCAGGGCCACATATAAAGACAGACAACCATTCAGTCACTCACTCATTCAGGGCCTATTCCCATTTTTTTTCCAATTGACCTGCTGTTTTTGGACTGTGGGAAACCTTAAACCCATGCAGACACGGGGAGAACATGCAAACTCCACAAAGAAACGTCTTTGTCGGAATCAAACCAGGCTCCTTTGTGCTGTGAAGCCGAAGCGCAAACCACAACCTGTCGATGGCTTCATTCCTTGTTTCTCTCCCTCAGGCAATTATCAAGGCGGGTAGCCAAAGATATCAGTCTATCTAGGATTTCAGGCTCATCCAAGGGAGGTAATTCATCCCTCATGGAGTTGTTGAGGGCCTGAACAAAAGTGCTCTTAAGCGCAGGGAGTTTCTGAGACTCGAATGGCGTTGAGTCTCAGGAACTAGGAACTTGCGAGGAGAGGCGTTGAGTTCTAGGACAAGGAACTAGTTGAGGAAAGGTGAGACTTAGAATACAGGGACAACAAACTTGCGAGGAAGGGCTGGCAGGAGGCTCCCCTTATCCTTCACCTCCACCTCTTTACCTCAAGTGTCATTTTATGCCTGTCATTTGAGTAGAAGGTCACTTATATTGTCAGGGGTAGATGACATTGAAAAGTAAATACATTAAATAACTTACTATTGATTCACTGTATGTCTGCATTCACAAATATCTACTTCTGACTCTGGATCAAACATCTGGATTGAAATTGCTCTTTAATTACCAGTTGACACAGTGAATTATGGTATCTCAGCTCCACTGGTGAATGGGCATTGTTGAATTATAATTGTTATTTATTTGTGTATTCTTCATTGCCATTGCCATTGAATATTCTTCATTGCCATTGCCATCACTCACTCCCTTGCTATGTTCTACGCCCGGTTCAAGAACCCCAGCCACGACACAGAGGTGAGTCACAAACACAATGGGACTGGCAGCCGGACTGGACAACATCCCGGGTTGGGCCCTCAGAGCTTGTGCCAATGAGCTGGCTGATATTCTCACCAACATTGCCAACTTTTCACTTAGCCAGAGCACCGTCCCCACCTGATTAAAGATTAAAGATTACAACCATCGTCCCCCTTCCCAAGAGGAGCCCACCCAGTGGCCTGAATGACCACAGGGCAGTAGCACTCACTCCAATCATCATGGAGTGCTTCAAGAGAATGGTGGTGTCCCACATTCTGAAACACAATCCGGAAAACCCTAAACCCCCTGCATACCGACCCATTGGTCCTCCTCAAAAGCCATAGCTGCCACGCTCCACTACTCCCTCTCCCACCTAGAAAACAAAGGCTCCTACTTCAGAATAGTCTTTGTAGACTACATCGCCGCATTCAACAGTTACTGGCTCCTGGACTTCCTGACTGGCAGACCCCAGCCTGTTAGGATAGGTAATAGGACCTCAGCCAGCAATATCATGAATACGGGTACTCCTCAGGGATCTGTCCCCAGCCCCATCCTCCACACCCTGTGTACACGCTGTGATAGGATGCATCACCGATTGAGATGAACCGGCCTAAAGGATGGAGGTGGCCAGTCTGGTGAAGTGGTGTGAAGACAACAACCTCACCCTCAACACGGACAAGACCAAGAAGATGATAGTGGACATGAGGAAGGAGAGGAGATCTCATCAGCCACTGTTCCTCCAAGGTCTTGAGGTTGAGAGGGTGAGCAGCTTCAAATACCTTGCTCCCTCAACACCACACACACAGACAGTCAGGATGGCTCAACAGTGGCTCTTCTTCCTGAAGAGATGAAAGAGGTTTGGCATGTTGCCTAAGATCCTCAGCAACTTCGACAGCTGCATTCTTGAGAGCATCCTGACCAGCTGCATCATCGTAGGTACGGCAGCACCATTGCTCTGGAACACAGACACTTGAAGCAAGTGGTAAAGATTGCAGAAAAGATCACCAGAACCCCACTGCCATCTACCCCTGCAGAGTCCACAGGGGCGCTGCCAACATTGCTAAGGACCCACCCTAAACATGGACTGTTCACACTCCTACCCTCCAGCCAGAGATACAGGAGTTTGAAATGTAGAACGACACGACAGCAGAAGTCGTTCTACCCGACTCCCAACAGAATCCTGAACAACTGATACTCATTCTTCTTTTCTGCACTTTAAATGCAGCAGTGCACATGGAACTCCTGCCATTTAAACTGTACTCACATTTGCAGCTCACCTGTGTGAGTTGCACACCAAGCTGCACTCAATGTTACTTTCACTGCCAACAACGTTTATATTTAATGTTTATAATACCTATTTATTGTTAATACAAATCCAAATGCACTGTGGACAGCAAAGTTATAATTTCGTTGTAAACGAAAACACATTTCCATACTGTACATATGACAATAAATACTTTGAATCTTGAATCTTGAATGTGCTTGATCCTGAGTAACAAAGCTAAACACTACATTAATAACCATCAAGAAGTAAATCTTCTTAGTGTTAAACAGATTCCATTTTTGGTTTGGGTTTTCCTTAACACTTTCCTTATGTATTTGTATTAATTGATTCTTCTTTATTGATTTTTTTTTTTTTTTTGAGTTCCAATTTAGTTTAATCTGAACATTTCAACATGGATGATGGATGACTACTACAGCAACACACACGTTCTTCATAACCCTTCTTATCCAGTTTTAAAAACCAATGGATCAATGACTGAAGTATGGCAACACTTTGATTCAAATAGTTTCAGCTTGTGACATTTGAGAACACTTCTGATAAAATGGAGTTTCATTATCTTTTACGTCTTAACTGTGTTAACTCAACATGGCTCATACATATTAAAGTTATCCAGTACATCCATACATACAGTACATAAATACATACATTGATAAGGTTTAACGCTTGTGTTGGTTCATTTGCCATTGTCATTTTCTAAAGCCAGTGATTAACAAAATAATTTGTGATTCATTGATTGTGAACATTTGTTTGCCAGTCATGAAGGCTAGTCATCTGTTGATAAATCCGAGACAGCTGAGCTCAACCCATGCGTGTGTCTTTGGTGTATGTTTTCATTAGGTGAATCCATGTGCTGTGAAGTGGTTACGCATTTTGCTTTAATGCAGGTCTTTCTAGTCTACTAGTTCAGGGCCCATCAATTGCTGAGAGGCTTTAAAATCTCACACAGATACAAACAAACAGTGTGACCTGTACCCTGGATTTTTCCCTAAGGATACCTGCTGACTGAGGATGCTGCTTTGCATTCATCTTCATAATGACCGTGTCATTGCCTTTGCATGCTGGGTGAGTCCCAATCCACCACTGACAGACTTCCCACTCTGCTTCAACAAAACACCCCCACCCCTTCCGCTGATTAGGTCTTGATCTGGATGTCGTATTCCCTTCACCCACTTATTCTCCTTCTCTCACAATTGCCCACTCTCTGCACGTTTCCTCTTGGAAAAGTATTAGGAAAACAAGTATGACTGCATAGAGTCAGTCTGCACAGGTAACATAAACAATCAGACAAACATCACACACAGGATGAACATCATTTAAATTATTTGAAGGTGCTTAATTTGCCAGTGTTCAGATGACCAAATTATAGTTGATTCATTGATTCTGAAAAAAAATAAAACAAATAAATCAACCCATCCAAAAATAACTGAACATTTAAATGCTTGCACATCAGCTTATGTAATTTGTCAATAGGATCAATCACAAATGTGCCCTCAGTGGAATTATATACAGTACTTCTATTTTACAGGTTAGATTAACCCACTTAGCTAAATCCAAAGGACTCTGTTCCGACAGGCATCTGATAAATCGTACCCTCAGGAGCATTCTACTTTTATTGTAAACGTGATTTGGTTATTTGGAGTCTGTGGGATGCTGCTCCCAAAAACAAAGGCAACAATGTTTTGATTTGCTTTCTTCAACACATTTATTTACCGCAGCCCACAGACAAAATGGCAAATTGTGCCCAATGGAAAGAAAATGTAAAACCTTGCCAAGTAAATGTGTTGTAGTGCAAACAGGCAAATATGGTACATTCAATTATGCTTGAGTAGAGCACAAATTATTCAACTGATGCGTATTGTCGTACTTGGGCTAAGAATCTTTTTTTCTTTTCTTTTTATTCTGTTCATTTCCATTTATAAGAAACAATAACCTGGCATTGCTCTTTGTTCTTGTTCATTGTTCGCATTTGGTGTAGGCTACGCAGGAGTTCAAATATCTTGGGGAGGGGTTACCGGTATGTCTCTTGGCCTTTTTGCTTCAGCTGCTATCCCACTTTGGGAACCCAGCCTCAGATAAGTGGTAGAAAATGGATGGATGGATGCTTAGCTTGGAGGAGATGATTGGCCAGGGGCACAAAAAGTTTTTAGGAACAAAAATTTTGGGAACTTTTGGTTGAAAATTAATTTTTATTATAGAATAAGTTTTTTGCTGCACAATGGAGAAAGAAAAAGAAGGAAAAGAGAAAAATGGTTCACATCAGTTGAACTTTGTATTTGCAGGAACCTTTTTTCTAAAATGTTTTCACTCTGATAGAAGAATTAAAAAAAAAAAATGAATGAAGACGTCATACCCTTTGCCACATTTTTCACAAGAAACACTAACGTCTAAGAGAAGAACAACTTGGCAAAGAGAAAGTTATTATCTTGGCCCAACATCCATACACAGAGCGGGGCAAGATAATAGCAAATACTAAAATGCAACAAAAGCACCAAGTCACAGGTTTTTCACAGATTTCACAGAGTGCATTGACCGATGATTAATGCTAACAAACAACCATCAACAATTGTTTTCTTTTTCTTTATGGATTATTTTCAGTCATATTTTCAGACAGGCCAATAAGTGTAAAAAGTTTCTTGAGACCTGGGTATTCAGAAGCCTTGTGTTTAAATTGACATTTGATGGATGTGAGTATTTTGCACCAAAAGGTCACAGTGATATTATGCCAGAAGGTCTGTGCATAAGACCTATGCATAAGACCTATCAAGAATGATATTAAAAGCTTCTTTCAATTTATGTAGGTTATTACATAGATTAAGTTAGGCGCATTTACTTTAGTTACTGACAACTAAATTCCTGTTTTGCTCACCTTAACTTTTCAGAAGTACAGGGCATATACAGTACATTTCATTTTATGTATAGTATGTATGTATTTATGTTCACCACAAGTCCGAGGCCATGAATACTAACTTGAAATAGTAAAAATTCATTTTGAGGTCTTCCTAAAAAATACAAATTTGAAATAAATTCCTGCAAGAACTGAAGCGTAGAGCAAAGCCCTGTCAGGTCACCATAAAATAGTTAATCATTTACTTCATGAAAGCTATCTGGGATGGCGGAAGCACTTTTCGCTCATTTCAGACTACATCATTACAACATTCTTGTATTGTCCACTTACACAACCATCCAAATTCATTGACACATGGAACATTACTTACTCAAAACAAATGTCACTTTAGATTTCCGTTGTTTTGTGGAATATCTATTTTGAGAGGTCCAAGGTGGCACGTAAAGGAATATCTGTTTCCCTGTGCTTTATCAGGGTCTGATGGAGTGTCTATTTCAGATTCAGCATTCAGTTATCTGCATTACTGAGAACCATGAATTGCTAAAACATTTCCAATAAGCCAATGAAAAGAGGGGGTGTGGGTTGTGTCCTTCATTAATACACTGTCATCCATTTTGTCCAATGTGACAACAAATGTCAAGTCTCTGACCAAAAAGCTGTTCAACTTCCCTCCTTGATTTTCCTCATCATAATCACTCATCCTAATAAACCTTGTATTCTCACCACAGCAGATCATACAATTTTGGCTGAAGCTTAGACAGCCTTGTGGAATGGACACACAGGCAAATGTTTCTGAGGTTTTTGATTATCCCATTACCATGTGTGATTTTACACCACTTCATTGCACTTCTCTCTCCTATAAGTCCAGTTACCAAAGGGGAGTGTTGAAATCCAATCTAATGCTATTCTAACTAGCATGAAAAAGAGTCATTAAATCCTTTCCAAATATATTTGGAAATGCATCTCCTGAGCTGACTGTATTTTCATTTATTCATCCATCCATCCATCTACCCATTCATCAACCCATTCATTCATCCGCTCATTTATTCATTCATTATGTATACCACTTATCCTGCATTTAGGGTCATCGCAAAAGCTGGAGCCTTTTCGAGCGGTCATAGGGTGAGAGGGATACACCCTGGATGGATAGCCAGTCAATCACAGGGCCAAATACATAGAACCATTCACTCCGTCATTCACACATCTGGACAATTTGGCTTCTTCATTTAACATACTGGAGGATTTTGGGTCTCTCCAAGCTTGTTGAGCCTCTGTTTTCCTATATTCTGTGGTTGTCTGTAGGTAGGTAAGAGCCAAATAACAAGTATTGATTGGTGCGTGTAGGTTTTCGGTAGAGCCTTCTGTACAAATGTATGTTCTATTTAATGTGTACTGCATTTAACTGCTGTAGTGGCATATTAACAGATGGAAGAGATATATATCAGGGCACGCTCCTCTTTTTGGACCATAACTCCTACATATGTAGGTGTTTTTAGTTTAATATAGTTCAATTATTTCAGTGTCTTTCAAACTTGTTGAATCAATTACCTACAAACATGAAAGAAATATATACACTTTTTGCCAACCCTTCATGCATCAACACCTTTTATATTTATTAGTATTACTTTTTCTAAAATATACTAATCATACATTTGTGAATGGCATGTGGATTCAAAACAAAAAAACAAACACCAGAAGCTTTCACAGCAAACCTCAACCCAGTTTAAAGAAATTGTGGGTTTTGCTGAAAAACCACTGTCTTATGAATATAACAAACCCCCTTAGCTTGGATAAACACCCAACAGCAACCCCAGCAGAATATATAGAAACATATAAGTGGACTCCCAATGAGCTGAAGAACAAAGTCCAGTTTCTATAACAAGATTTGAAAAGAATTATTCTCAGATTACGTTACCTTGGCTTGTTCATTGGTATTAAACACTGTCAGTAAAGGGCCTCTTGGCAAAGTTTTTTTTTTTTTTTGATATATTCTGATTTGCCAAATAGGTTCATAAAAGCAAAATGCATCTAATTGTGAAGCAAATAGGCATGGTTCTCATCCAAAGTCAACTATTGTCAATTTCTCCACATGCACTGGACATACAGAGGACTCGAGAAGACATTTCTAACAATCCCATTATGACATGAAATTAACAAAATAATAATACTAAAGTGCAAATGATTGATATTTGACAGCGTGAGAGAGTAGCAGGAGAGTTTTTTTTGTATTTTTTTGGTATACAGTTTACTGCATTTAACCAAGACCTTGAAGAAACAAAGCTGCCATGAAGCCTATATACTCCCATTGTCAAAAGTAAATATGAATGTTGAATATATTTGTTGATAGTAAATAATATGACAATTAGTGTTGCGGAAAATAAAGAAATATGCAATCTATATTTATATTAATATTAAATAACATCCATCCATCGATCTTCTGCCACTGATCCTGCACTCAGGAGCCTATCCCAGCTGGCATCAGGCAAGAGGCAGGGCACACCCTGGACTGGTTGCCAGTCAATCACAGGCCACATATTCGTAAGATAACCATTCACTCACTCACTCATTTGGGGCCTATTATTATTAATATTATTATCATTATTATTATTATTATCATTAGTATTTTGTTACGAACATTTCAACATCCAAAACATTACAGTTACTCCCCGTTTAACGAAGATGATCCGTTCCAACGACCACATTATTGAGCAAATTCATCGTTAAGCGAAGGATTCCCTTTATGTCAACTCATATATAAGAAGTATACTGCTAGCGGTTTACTACCTTCCATTTGTTGCTTGATGATCTTAAACTTTATTTTCTAAATTAATCACTCTGCTTCTTGGTAGAAGATCCATGAGCTGTACTAGTTGCCTTTCTTTTTTCCGACATTTGCAGAGGATAAAAAGTATCGAAATTACTGTAGAAAAATTGGAGATAACTAATTAATTTACACTACAGTAATGCTGACTGAGAGAGAGAAGATGCTGGCTGTATCTCAGCGCTTGCCAGTTGCCGAGGCCCAACTTATCGTACTCAGCTACGTTTTGGTGCACTTACACTCTCAACTGCACCGCCACTGTACTTGGCGCATATACATTTATGTCGCAACTTCGAGATATTTACGTTAAATGAATATTGGTCAAAGTCCTAATGCCTGTCATGACTCTGAGTTGTTGTTAACCAAGTTAAGTCTTTAAGTGAGGAGTGACTGTACTGGAAATTGTTCTCAATGAAATATCTTCAAACAGGTTATCAAATTTATTTTGTACCTCAGGCTGCCTTAACATGTACGCTACCATTACATACTACTCAATGTGAAGTGCACGTAGAACAGTCATCCTAGACACATTCTCTAGAATCGCAACATGCTGGCATGTGGATTCTGAACCTGTCAGTTACCTACTGCCTTGCTGTGCCTTCTCCTATCTCATTTCCTGCAGCTGCACTCTGATAGAAGTACATACAGCACATATGCTCTATCCCTCACTGACACACATACACAGTGCTGTCAAACAGAACGTTAACTCATTAGCCATCCCTCGCTATAAATGGCTAATCAGCCGCTCCATCCTGTGGAGCTGATGGATTCACTGAGCCCTACAGGGCTGCATCAGCTGCATCTTTCTTTGGGTCATCACTTTCCATATGAAAAAGGCTCAAAGTCAAGCTAACAGTCAATTATTTGGAGATCGAGGCTTCAGTTTCAACAATTACATTTTTAGCTTAAGACATTTAAAGCTTATTGTCATTCTAATGTTACAGCCTTTTTAATGGCGCCATTTTTTTAGCTATTAATTTTTAGGCTCAGTATTCTCTTCACTGCACGCAGGATACGGACGTCCTTCCTCTGGGATAAAAACACCAATCAGACTGGGCTCTGTGATAGTAGCTGTCATTGAAGCTTTTTATTGTTCAGTAGGTCACAGATTCACTGTCACGGAGCTTTTGTGCCACATGTTTTATGTTTTTGGCAGATCTGTAGGGCTCATTATTTCCCTTTTCTTTTGTTTGCCTTTTACATAGACATTATCTTTCCTTTAAGAATGAAGAGTCAAAACTATATTATACTATGCTATAATATACTCTACTCTAGTTTATGTGAGATTAAAACATTGTCATACTTATTTTCATTATTATTATTTTTGTTATTATCAGAAGTCATATGCTATTCTTTCTTTTCCACTACATCCATTTTGACACATTTACATTTCATTTTAACTTGTGCTCTTCTTGCATTACACTAGAAAAACTATTGTCTCCCTACTTTTGAAGCAGTTAATGTTACATTTCAGAAAAGGTTTTTTGTTGCCATGACATAGGGTCAATAGTTCATAGTGGTTTGTAGAATTAATGCTAACATTTCTGGAGGAGCTTTGTGTATGCCGACCCAACTGTCCATCATCACAGCAACAGGCAACAAAGGGACTGTAGGCCATTCATTTACCCAAGAGCCAGTACCTCTTGATGTATAACACCAGGTGGCGTTCAGCAGTCTGTCTTGGCTGTTGTGTCTCGGAATTAACCCCAGTATTGTGAACTAAAGAATCCCCAGAGAGCATTACCATGTAAGTTGTGCTTGCCTGGTTCTTCTACTTAATATCCGTACCTCTGATACTCCCTCCTATCAGGTTTACACTCTACTGGCACTTGCCTGATATTAAGGCAATATAGTAATATGATAACGTGGTAATATTTATTTTGTTATGAATTGATTTGTATTGAGTGATATTAAGTGGAGGTCTGATTTCCCCACGCCTATTATAGTGAGGGTCAAGAAGGTCAAGAACGATGGCAGACTATTTAAGAATATCACATCCAACAAGTCATGCAAATTCACTAGTTCTAATCTCCTGATTTGAAGGTCCATCTGCAAGAACACTGATATTTCTAAACATTGCTTTTTGGCAAAAGGTCTATAAAAACTTCTGTGTATTTATTGAACTGTTTTATAACTGGTAACATTGTCAGCACTCCAGTAATGCAACAAAACTGCATATGCATGTCAAGTTAGCTTTAAAACCTAGACTTGCCTTAACTTATATTTTTCACATTTCAGGGTTTTTTTCACATGTTAACATGCAATTGAGTTTTAATATGGTGATTTTTTTTCTATTTTTATTTCATTCATGACATTTTATTCATGACATTCATGACTAATCACATTTAGCCCCCTACCATGAAATAACCGTGAAATGAATGTATGTATGTATATGGTTTTGAGATGGCTACTTGGTTGAGTGGTCATTTCTGACTTCCGACTACCGGTACTTTGGATCTTTGGTGACTGAATTGTACTTTTTCTAAGTCGCTTTGGATAAAATCGTCTGCCAAATGACAAACTATATTGACATTAATGCCAAGGACAACAGCTTACTTTTTTTGTTTGTTTGTTTGTTTGTTTGTTTTTTGACTACATACGCAGTTGTGTAGTATACAAGCATGATGACAAAGCTCACTTTTTATCAGGAATATATGCGTCTGTGTTGGAACAGCTATGCTTCTGCTCAATTTTCCAATTGAAAACATATATTTATTGTTGTTGGCCAAACTTAAAACATTTCTAAATAACAAATAAGTCCCACAACACTAGATAGGTTCATTGGAAACTAAAAGAAAAAAAAATCTCAGCATTAATCTTGTATACGAAGGTATTATTAAGCCAAATTAATCTGGAGAATCCATAAAAACCTGTGTGAATCATTTAATATCTCACATCTGTGACCATTTTTTTTCTCTGTCAGATCATAAAGTGATTTCCCTCTTCTAAATCATCACTGTCAACTCTGAATTACAACTAACCCCTCCAGCACACAGTAAAACTAATTATGTACTCAGTGCTGAAAGGAACACGTCCCTCTTGGGTTCCACACCATTTCCTACTCAACACTTTTGTGATTTGTATGGCTGAAAGTACAATTCTTCCTCTTCACCTCTCTCACAACAGTCTCATGCAACATTGTATATTTCCTGCATTGTCTCCACACAGTTTTAATTTGATAAAATTAAACTGTTATAATTGGCGATTATATTCATCACTCCTACATGAGTTTCCCTTTCTATGTGAAACAATTAAGTAAATGGTTGTATAACAAAATTATTTCTGAGAAGTTGGAGTCACATCAATAACACTTGAACTAATAACATTAGATCATATCTTTTTGAAAAAAAAAAAGAAAAAAAAAAAGAAAAAACATATATGTATGTTGTACAAATATGGAAACGCAGTGTGTCTTTTACCAGTGGGATAGGACATGGAAAAATATTTTCCTATCCTTTAAAATATCATCATGCCATGTTGTAATTATTTTAATCAGAGGGAAATACTGAACATGTTTTGTGGTTTCTTGACAATTCAATACAATGTGTAAGAAAAAATGAAAAAAAAAATTGAAAAATAATAAAAAGAAAACATATATTATCCTATAACATTCAAATTGTATTTTAAGCTTTAGAGTGCTTTGTTGAGCAACATTGTGAGAGTCTGAAAAAGAGGTGAAGAAACGGGAGCATTTGAGCAGGTCGGAACAGTGGAGAAAAGTCTCAGTATCAGCCAGAATGAAAGGAAAGTTATACAAGAGATCAGCCATGGTGGTTTAGAGAGACTTACAGTATATGGAGGAAAAGATAGGAAGCAGAGCAGGAGGTAACAGAAAGAAGGATGGTGAGGTTTAGTTTTAGAGTGACAAGGATGGCTATGAGTCCATCAGCCAGGATGAGATGGTTTGGAGCATCAAGGAGGCCTAAAGGATGGCCGAACAGGATATTTATGGATATAGTGATAGAGGACATGAAGTTGCTTGTTGTTGGAGATGAGAATGCAGAGAATAGCTTTATATGGAGGAATACAATTCACCGTGGTGACCCCTGAAGGGAGAAGCCAAAAGCAAAAGAAGGAGGAGAAACACAGTGATTACATCAGCTTCCACAACCACAGTTTTGAAGCCAGTAATGGTTTCAAATTAAGCTTTATCAGCGAGGAGTGGAAGCGTCAGTTCTCGAGATTTGGCCCAATGAAAGCTGAGTTGACAGTCGATTGGGAAAAGGAATACAAAGTCCTATGATGTTGATGACAGCTGAAGTGTTGCATATTCACTTGATAATTCTTTTTCCAAAAAAAGGTAAGGCACCAACAGAGGCAATTTCGAACTCATATTCGTTAATTCTACCCTGCTTTACTGAAGAATCAAAGCCTTGTAATACCAAGAAGGGATTCACAATTTTAAGATGCAGCAAGTGCAAAAAATGTGCTTGGCACACTTTCAACATGGGGCTTTGGAAAAAACGAAAAATTTGATTTGCCAATGGTAACTTTAAGGCATGCATAAGAGATTACCTCACTTGTCACCTCTATTAGTATGCATACACAGTGTTGCTTTCTGGTCTGAAAAGTTTTCCAATCAAAAATAATAAAAAAAGCAAAGTAACTGTTTGCTGAATGTCTTAAGCGGCACACGGAAATACAAACAGCAGCACATTTGATTAAACTCGGGCCAGTGAGAAAAGCTGTATATACAATAAATGAGTGGTAACAATCCTTTGTGATAGTAAATGTCAAGGCCAATTCTTTCGGACCACAAATAGGTACTCCAGTGGCTCTTAGAAACTGTTTTTTATTGTAATCAGTTTAGAAAAAACTTTTTTCTGCATGTGAACCTCTTACAGGCTCATTTGAGTTCCATCAGAAAGCTTATGAACAGGCTTAGACTGTGATTTTGTGCACCCCAGTGGATAAGCCTTTTCAGTTCCAAGTAGAAGGAAGCAAATTAGAAGCTTGGGCTCCTTTGTTTATAGCTGGCAAGGGCTGAATGGACCATCCAGTTTTCAATTCTTTGATGTGTAACTACTGGGAGAAGCATTTTATTGATGGAAGAGGCACAAACTAATTCTTGGTTTGAAGTATTTTGAAATATATGCGGGTGCCAGTTGTAAACCTCTTCTAGATGTTTTTGAAATAAATTTCACAGCAGCCACTAGTAAGACAAAGACAACATGTATACAGGGGAAAACAGAAAAAAAGGGATTTTCAAAGGGCTTCAGTGTTGGCAAGGAGGCAAATGATTATCATGGCCAGTGAGGTTTCTGGAATTCCTACTCTGAATAGTGCTTTAGCTGACTGAAGGAGATGGATGGCAAATATCATCTAAACCCCATATGAAAGCAAACACCATGAGTAGTAATTGCATTATTCTGATTTGGAGGACGGTGTAGTGGTCTTGGAAAATAGTGTTAAAATGATGACATAGAAACAAAAAGTGCCTTGGCCAAGCTGAGAGAAAGGCATACTGATACATTTTTTTCATATAACTCTTAGACATGAGAGAAGAGAAGTCATTGGAAATACCTTCATCCAATTATCCATGCATTATTTTTTAACTGAAAACTATTTTGCCTCCTGCCATTGACTAGTTCAGCTGGATCCTTAGAAAAAGAAAGTGAATATTTTGAAGACACAATGCATTGAAACTCCAGGGCTAACCACTTACCTGTCTTCCTCACAGTGATCCATGCATGCCTCCATCTCTTTAGTCAATGCATTCTGTTTCCCTCCCATTCCTGCATTGATAATTCCCCCAGGTTCATATAATCAGCTGACTGTCCATCTTTTATCAAATTAAGTAATTGTTTCGTCCTCTCTTTCGTTTGCTGTTATGTTGTGGTCAGCCCTTGACCAATAACTCAGATGGTCTGTGATAGGAAATCCTGTTGCTGGATGATTTCACAGATTACTGTGCACATTTTCATCAAACTTGGCAGGATTGCTCATGGGCCTTTGACCATGACAAATGCCCACAGAATTTTAATTTATTGTTGCGTAACTATTTTGGCCTGAGAGAAAATCTCTAATTACTCGGGCCCCTGGTCTTTTGTACGTTCATATGCTTTAATTCTGTGTTTTAAACCTTTACCATAGGTCTTGTGCAATGGGCACCTTATTCCTTTTAAAATGGACAGGAATCATAAGTGTGTGTGTGTGTGTGTGTGTGTGTGTGTGTGTGTTCATCTACTGTTGTATCAAACCCGCATGGATCATGGATACATACATACATACCCCATTTAGGTTCGGCCTTCTGACTATAAGGCACTGGAAGATGAAAGCTGAGCCAGTACAAAAACTAAAGCGTCAGTGATGGAGCCGCAACCCCTAACACACACACACACCAATCCCTCCAAAAAAGCATGACCTGCAACATAACCAGAGAAGAACCAGTACATATTATGTAGCTTAAATATGTTACTTTACTTTGCAGTTCTCAGCTTGGCTGCCAAAAGCAGGACTCTACCCAAGCCTATCTGAAGAATCATTAACATTTATGCATCATTAACCCTTCATGAAAGCACTGTATGAGTAACAGAAACATTGCAAGTCATTATCATTTATCAAACACCACATGCAGTTTTTTTTTTTCTTCTACACATGGGGCTGTGCAGAAACATCTACATTAATACCCACGGTGACTTGAAACCAGCACATGAAGGTTATAAGCAACAGTATTTTTTGTTGCCTGCAGGATTAACACAAAACCACAAACTGAGGTATCTTCTTTAATGGAGCATGTCAGTGGGAAATGTAACTCGAGGTATGACTATTATCTAAATAGATTTGAACTGTATGCTCACTCATAATTTTCAAATTAAGTGAATTTTCCCAAATATACTTTTGCCCTGCCTTTTGGTATATATGAAAATTCATATCATAGCTCAGGGATGTTTTGCATAGCAGCTACAAGAGACCTCATATATGAATTTTAAGAAAATATCCCAAAGTAGCTGCTTTGAAATGATTATCAAAGTTATCAAAATATCAAATTCCTGCCTGGTTAGTCATAATTAAGTCTGTAAATCTTTTGAAATTGAAACACTTGCACTTTAGAGTGGGTCATTCCCCTGTTCCCAAAATCACAAACTCCCTGAGACATTACAGCGGTATTTTTGCCAAGTTGAATTGATGAACCATCTGTACGACAATTTGGTCATCAGTAACTGACTTCCTCTGGAATCTTTCTAGTATTGTCACCTAACTGCCTACACCATGTTCAATGCAGGATAAAAAAAAAAAATAGATAAAAAAGAAAAGCTAAAGTCTGACAGGATTCCCATGTTGCATATTTAATTCAAATGCTTCAGAATGGTAGTTGATATCTTCCCCACACAGAACTTTAGAAATGTTTAATCCAAATGTTATGTTTGTAAGTTCCATTTCCTGATAGAATAAATGCATTTTGAGAGATCCTTGGATTCTTCTGAGTGCATACAGTTGTATTGAGGCTAGATAAAGTGATTTGGCTCAGTATGGAAAAACCAAAATATCAATAGCATCAGATAAATTGAAAATACATTCAAATCATCATGTTGAGCTGCTGACTGTCAGAGCCAGAATGAATGAAAACGTGGTCAGGATTTGCTGAAGTTGCATTTCATTTTGATAAATGTCCATCTTAGTAATGCAGCAGAGTAAAGATTACTCCGTGTAAAACATCCTGTAAAAAGTGCTCTTGGTGTCTTTGCCAACATCCAACAGGGAGTGTAAAGCTCCTGTTGGTCAGATAATGCACTTGGCTAGTGCCACCAGAGATTCAGTTAACATGGAAACAATGTTATGAACCTGAAAACAGAGGTTTCAACAATAATCCAAAATATTAAAAAAAATCACAGTGGGTCCTCAAGCTCTGTATGAGTGTCTCCAGAAGCTGTTTTTCATTTCTAACAAAAACAAACTCAAATGGTTTGTCCCTAATGGGCATCATTATTGTGTACCCTGAAGCACTGTGAAATGGAGTGCTGTTGTTGGTTTATATCATTTTATCTTACTGGATCATATGTGTGGATGGTGAGGATTTTACTAGAAAGTGATGGACAAGGTAATTGACATGCTTCCATACTTGCAAGTGAAGTGACAAGATAAGTCCTAGCCTTGGATATCAAATGGCAAGACAAACACATAGAGTAGGGAACAGTTTAGGGGAATTTAGCTGAAGAGGGGAGAAAGAAAAAAAAGTTCTTATAAGATCAGACAAGGAATTTTACTGTTTCACAATATTATCCATGGCATCTTATTATTAAGAGTTTTCTTTTAGTTTGTCCTGATGTCATCATAATACCTTAGAGGCAGAGAACTTTAAATACTCTGTCATGGAGTTTTACCACAGCAACTATAAATATCCGCACCGTGTTGTTATGCGAAGAGCTGTCTGACACAATGGAAAACTGTCTTGTTATTATTATGATAATGATAATGGTGATAATCAATGTTCTTGTCATTCTTCGTCCGGCATTACTGTATGCTTTGTCTCAGTTTATTTGTCAGTCAAAGCTTTTTTTGCTGGACTTAAGCCTTTCTTCTATTCATACAATCATTATCAACAGCCTGCTCTTATCATCCTGAATATTCCATTCAGTGTATATGAAAGAAATGTAACTGCATCTTATTCCTTTTCTTCTTTATTTGTTATTGATTATTCTGTCCCCGTGTGAATCCAATGGAGGAAAAGAAATAATCCAATGTATAAGGCGGTAGCATTTAATTTAATTGCTAAAGAGAAAAAAAAAATAAAATAAAAAACATCTTGAAACAAGATTAAGTGCTCCGCAGTTAACAAGTGTCTATATCTGTGCAAGGAGAGTAACATTCTCATTAGAAGAAATAATAACATGGTCACTGTCTTGACAGAGGGAAAATAATACAACACAGAGGAGTCGGCGATGAAAATGAGGAGCTGCCAGCAGGGATGGCTGGCCATTAGCAAGGCCCCGCGGTCACTCTGAGTGGGAGATACGAACATGATTTACAGTAGCTCTGCAGGTTAGTTTAAGCTCATGTTAAGTGTCAGTCCTATTCTATCTAAGAATAACTGCTAGGGTGTCGCACATCATTTATGTGTGGGTTATGTAGATTGGGAAAGAAAAAAAAAAGATTAAATGCAGCTATGTAAAAATGTAGTTGAAAGTTGCAGTGAGTTGTTAATGGACTGAGGAGGAAAATAAATGATGACCAACATGTGGGTTCGTGGTGGGGCATCAACATTCATGAGTGGGCAGGAGAAGAAAGTAAAAGTGTAAATTGAAACAACAGCTCTATGGTACAGGAAGTGGCGACAAGCAGAAAAGCAATTTCATTGTCTGTCCCCCTGCAAATTAAACAAAGGAATTTACTTTGTACACAATGACCCTTTAGTCGCTTTGGGAAAAGGTTGGACAGAACACAATCAGAGAAGACATGAAAATGGTCAGACCGCTGGCTGAAGGATGACTTTCTCTGATTACTTTTATCCCCTTTTGGGCATTTGAACTTTGAATGACTAAAACATTAATTATGTATTGTAATGCTTTGGCTGAAGCATAATAAACAATAATAATTTGTTTTTTGAATCTGGAGAATAGCTCATAAGTCATTAAAAGGCCGATCTGAGCAACCTAATCTTTGTTTTGTTCCCATTTTAAAATGAGCTACATGAATCAGTGATGGTGGGTTTGGGTTTCGGAGCTGTTCCTGAGCCATGTCTCTAATCTCTTTGGAGTAAAGCTGCTTGCCTCCATGGCCGGAGGCGCTCTATAATTATGTGGCCAGAAAAAAATTCAAAAAGGTTTTCAATTTTCAATCATGCTTCATTTAAGACACCATTACTGATCTGATTGAGCACGTTTTGCAAAATTCAGTTCTGTAATGTTGATCACCATTTTGTTTATAATATGCATTTAAGTGTCAGCATGTTGATATGTACAGAGACTGGTGCTATCAGATACAGTATATAGTATATAGGTTATTAGACTAGACATGTTCCAAATAAATGATAAAAAAAACAAACAAACAACAAAAAACAACTGGAAAATGAGATGTAGAAAAACAGATACAATATCAACTCCGGAACACACAGTGACTGCTGTAACATGACACCATTAGCAGAGAACAGAAAAGGTAGATTTTCTCTTGTTGTTGCCTGCAGATACACAGATAAGAAAAAGCTCTACATTAACCAGAAGGAACAAGGGCAACAAGTTTTTGCAGAAGCTCTCAGCAAGAGCTGAGTTAAGTCAAGCACAGAGATTTTCAATATTGAGCAGTCTCAGCAGTGAGGTCAGACAGACACAGTAACCCCTGAGGGTCATGTACTGACAGCAGTTTAGACACAATTTAAGCTTGACATGTTTACATTCTACTAGTTTATTTGAAAGCAGAAAATGTTTCCTGTCAACCGACATGACTCAATATAGTGGGGCCAAAAACACATATATATTGTAGTGTTTTGTCAAGTTAAATTTGAATAAGGGGTAAGTTTATTTATTTATTTATATCTGGACCAATAAGTCAACATGTTGAAAAATAGAATTTGAATTAAATCAATACTGAGATTGATTTCCAGTTATCAGTAGAATATATTACCCAGGGTGTATTTCTCAATACAATTTTGATCCGACATAATCCTCACAACTGTAGAATTTGTCATAATGATACCTCTGGCATTTTCTTTTCATTTTCTGACCAGTTGAACCTGGTCAGTTTTATGCAAAATGCACAAGTGAGCAACAGAGGAGCTGTTCTTCCAAATGTCATACAATTCAACCAGAATGCACTGCCTGCAGGTTGCACAGAAAATGATTGTGGAAAAATGTGCATCTTGCTGTTTCATTGAAAACCACTTTCATTTTTTTGTTAGAGAGAAACAATATATGGATAAACAGAGAAATACATAATAACAGCAACATCAACAATGATAATAATAATCATAATAATTTTTTTCTTACTTATTAAATAAATAAACCCTTATTTAGAAATCTCTCAAAAGCAGATAATTTGACAGACCAATTTCAAGTACTGTATAGAACAGGGACATCACCCATCCTTGTGCTTCATGTAAGTTAATGAAAGCTGGCCTGTCTTGTAGTGCAGAGATTATGTGACACCAAGAGTGCTGCCTTCTGACATATACCATCCATTCTTTTTTTTTCTAGCTCCTCCTTATATCGGCTCAGCTCTGATGTCTGAGACCTACGATTTTTCTTTTTTCTCCAATCCAGTCTTTGACATCATCCATCATTATAAAGTTCATTATCAAGATGTTTTCCTTGGCTGTCATTAGTCTTGGCTAACATTGTGTGATTGATGTGGCCCCCTACTGATGAAACTGCTGCTTGATCCATGTCATTAATCTAGATTTTTTCATGGTGTCATAATGCAGCCTTGTTCTTCTATAACTGTGCCTTAAGGAGCTCCACTCCACCTCCATAGGACCAGACTATGAAAGTGTTCATCATAAGAAATAAAGACAAATAATATAAAAGCTCTGGCACAGGTCTTGTGTGTCACTATGAGTAATGTTTGTGTACTCCATGAGTGTTTTACAATGGAGAACAAAAGGAAACCTTTTTAGCAGAGTAGTTGTATGGTGTCAGTTTATCACAGTCAGACCTTAAGAGCATTAATTCCTGTCTCATTTCCCTAACATAACGTACCGCAGACAGAGGGAGAAAAAAAGGATAAAAATAAGGTAAAATAGAATAGTTGGTGAGAAACTCTGCCACCATTTTCATACATTTTGAGGGAATAATAATCCTCACTCAGGATAAGCATCCTTACATACACTTTGTCATTTCCTACCTACACAATGAAAGCTCAAGTCTAGTGCAGGATACTATCAATCTCACCACAGAATTCCCTCAAGCAGATAAATACACATTTCTTTTTGTGCACTACTCAATGAAACCGTACATTTATTGTAAGTTGCTTTCACCATCAAACTCAACTTTCCTGCAGCACTATACAGTTTTCAAATTCTGAGACTTTAAATGCAGAGCTAGATCCCAAAAGTGTGTATTTTTCCCTCTGCCCTCAACAAAGTTGCTGGACGTTTTCCTCCATAATCGGTTAAAAAATGACCTCACATATAAGTTGGGGAAATACGTTAATGAAGCTGCATGGTGCGATATAAAATAGATTGAATCTATCAGTAACCTTCAGAGATACATACATATTTATAAAATAATCAGTGAATATCTCCAGCCATAAGGGTTAAACTGCTCATTTCATTGAGAGGTTGAGGAGTGATGGTGCATAATAAAGCCAGTAATAAAATAAATATGCATTTACTTTGAACTTTGAATCATACAAAGAAAAAACATTTTAGGATGAGACATTTCAAAACCGAAACTTAATAGGTCTCTAACGCTGATCAAAACAATAGGCGGCGATTTCCGACATTCAGTGCAGAGTGTATTTGCTGTGAAAAGCACAAGCAGAAAATATCTAGCATGAAGCTGATTTTATCTTATTGTAGTGGTTCTTTAAAATAAGAGATTTACTGAAAAGGAGAAGGACGTTTTCCTAATGAAAGTGAAAGTCCTATGAAGTGACTATTTTACTCAGTCCCGAACACTTCGATAGGGTTATCCACTGAGCTCTCCCTTCTCTCAGCTGCTTGACTATAGAGATTGATATTCTCAAATGTTATGGACACAAGTTTGGGTAAGTTGGGGTCCCATAGGCACATTTATACATGTAGCCTCCCGGGAATGGCAAAGCACAATTGCTGGCAGTTACCATTCTTTACCATGCAAGCACCTGAGCCACTCTGACTAGACTTGCCAAATGCCTTAAAACTGACCACCTATGTGCCGACCTCTAACCACACCCTGTTCTGCTGCTCATCTCTGTCCCAGAGTTAGGTGTTTTAACAACTGGTCTCCGCAGTAGTTACTGTACCATGTAACATACTTTTCCACTAGGTGGGTGTAGGGCAACTGAGTCTATTCTACAAATACCTTCATTTATCACTGGAGCTGTATAGGCTCCTTAAAAAGGACGGTGTGGTTGCTTGTTCCTGCTCCTTAAGATATAGTTGAGTGTGCCCCGGTTGCTGGCACAGAGAGTCTTGTAGTGTGTAAGGATGGTGTTGAACCAACATCTTTAGTCTTCTCTATCAACAGAGAGAACGTTTACTGGGATGACACCAATTTAGGTATGGTAGGTTCTATCAAACTGGATGTCTCAGAGTACAAAGTACGGAAAGCTGTTGAAGATTTGTCTGCAGTGGCTCTGAGTGAGTACCGGCTGCTCTGGTTGATTGTCAGCTTCAAGACCCAACTCTGGTACAGAGACTAGCAGCAGAACAGACTGTGGTTGGAGGTTGGCATTGATCTGGTCATTTTTTAGGCATTTGACAAGTCTAGCCTGAGTGGCTCAGGTGCTTGCAGGGTAAACAATGGTAACTGCTAACAATTGTGCCTTACCATTCCAAAAAGTTGCACATGTTTCCATAACCAAATCCTTCTGAACACACTTAATTATTAAGCCTCACATAACCGCTCTGTTGAATAACCCGCCACAGCTTAATGATGGGAATCAGCGAAGCTGGTTGTCTTCCCAACAATCCCCATAACATCAGCAGGAACCACACCTCCAGCAACAGCATCCAACCCAGATCCATGAACCATACAGGACACCTGCATGTTAGCATGCACACAGAAAGGGGTGGGTGGGGGAGGGCAGGTGCTGGCTATAACCTCAAAATAATTAGACACTGTTGCACAGCTAATGTCAATTCTACTCCTAAGTCATCCAAGTGCAAAGTATTACTGTGCAATTGAATAAAAGGATGAACTAATTCATAAGCTCACTTCAATTAAAATCACACAAGTGTAAATTCCTGGATCCCATGGAGAAACACATAGATGAAAGGTATAAATTTCCCATCTTACGGAGGTAGGTCTCATCTGATGTGAAACAGAATGCTCAAAAATCAATATTGTATTTTATTGCATTGTAGTTTTCATTATCACCAGCTTACTAGTCACTTACAACCTACTAATCTCACCACTTTTGTTGCAATGCATCGCCAAATCAAATGCAGCAATTTCATTTATTCAATAATGTATAACAGTTGCAATGAAAAACACAACTCAAAAGTCATATTGCTGAATTCATCTGATATTTAAATCTATGTTTCAAGTTCATATCTGAAAATGATGTATTGTAGCAACATTTCCAGGAGTATCTCATTGTCATTATCATATGCTTGTTTTTTTCTGTGTCACATATGGACACACATACAGAAGCATGCATGCATACACAGGTGTGCGTGAATGCGTTTGTGTGAAGGTGCTTGTGTGATAATAATAATGAGTTCATCAAACTTATTTGTGGTCATTAAGGAGCTGCTTTTTAGAGACAGAAGGCCGCTGGGTGTATCACATACGTCACTGAAAAGTGAAGCTGAACAATTGATTAGAAATACAGTTCCAAAATCTTATTTATGCATAAAAATAAAATTCCTACATAAATACAAAGAAAAATAAAAACATGCATACATACATGGTTATTATTGGGGTATTTGCATCTACAATCCCATGGCGTGCCATAGAACCAGCATATCAATGCATGCAGTAAAATGATATTGAGTCAGAGAAAATTTCGAACGCTATGTTGTAAATAACATATTTTAATTGATTACATTTAATTTTAATCATACATTTTATCATTTTGCCCTCAGTTCTTCTCTCTCTGCCTCTTGTGCTATAAAGCAATATCTTCATATTCTGTCATCTGGATGTCGTCTCCTTGGGTGGTTGTGACCAATTTACTTCCTTTTCACTTTTGTACAAGCCATGTTTTTGGTGAAAAGCAATCTGTTTTCTTCAGTATGTTTCCTTCACAAGCTCAAATGTGTAATCATATTATTATATCCCCTGCAAATGGTTGCTGATACCAGTATTGAATTCATTGGCATTTTGTGACATTTGTGAAATTGGTATGAATAATCTGCATTTTATCATCTTCAGCTCACCTAACTTAAATTTTATTGGTAACCGTTGACCTTAATGATTTGGAAATCACAATATGAGAAGGCCATTTGCCAAGCCTGTACCACCGTCAGTGATTTATCTTCATAAGTTGACTAGACTTCCAGAACAGTCTGCCCAAGTAGCAACACAAATGTGTTTATAGCTAAAGACACAGATAACAGCTTGTGCTTATTAGGGCCCAAAATAAGGGTATGTATGCTTAATAGAGTAAATTCAGCTAAATAAATTGAAATGGTACTTCAAGCACATCAATGTAATTACATAAATGTTGGGACCCTTGGAAAACAATGTCATGAAATGGCATCTTTAAAATGTCATTGGTAAGTACTTTTTCTGTCATGAATCATCCTTGCTGTGGATTGTAATACTCTGTCATCAGCCAGTACATGGATAATACCATTCTCTATTTGCCTTGAATTCATGTTTTAGTAGCCCAGGGACTTGATGAACAACTGTGTTATTTGCATTAATACTAACCCCGAGTGACACCCCAAGTGGCATGTTTGACTTTTTTTTTTCTTTGATTGTAAATTTTGCCCCAATCGTGAGCTGCCACCTTATCATGGTGGAGGGGTTTGCGCGTCTCAGTGATTTAGGGAGTTATGTTGTCTGGGTCTTTATACCCCTGGCAGGGACACCCAAGGCAAACAGGTCTCAGATGAGGGACCTTACAAAGTGTGGCTCAGAAGATCCCCATGGGGAAAACAATCACTGGACACAATTTTCCCTTGCCCGGCCGCGCCTGGTGGTCGGGCCCTCACCCATGGGGCTTGGCCGGACACAGCCCAAAGGACCAACATGTGTCCCTCTTCCACTGGGCTCACCAACCACAGGAAAGGCCAAGAGGGTTGGGTGTATTGCTAGTCAGGCGGTAGCCAGAGTGGGGGACCTTGGCAGCAGAAGCCGGCTCTTGGAACATGGAATGTCACCTCTCTGGCGGGGAAGGAGCCCGAGCTGGTGCACAAGGCTAAGAGATTCCGACTAAATATAGTTGGACTAACCTCGAGGCTCAGCGTGGGGTCTGGAACCAAGCGTCTTGAGAGGGGCCGGACAATCTTTTAATCTGGAGTTGCCCCCGCTGAGAGATGTCGGGCAGGTGCGGGCATATTGATCGCCGCCTGTCTCGTCACCCGCATGTTGGGGTTCAACCTGGTGGGTTAGAGAGTAGCCTCGTTCCGCCTGCAGATGGGGGAATGGGTTCTGACTGTTGTTTGTTTACCAACCCTTCTTGGGGTCCCTAGAGGGGCTGTTAGAGAGCACTCCTACCGGGAACTCCCTCATTCTACTGGGAGACTAGACGTTCCGTAGGCAATGACAGTGCGACTTGGAAGGACGTAGTGTGCACTGAGCCAGCGCAGTGTTTTGTTATTGGACTTATGTGCTCGTCATGGACTGTCCTTGTGCACTTGGTACCAAGACACCTTAGTCCACAGTTCTTTGATTGACCTCATGGCCCTATCATTGGACTTACGGCAGCATGACCTGGACACTTGGCTGAAGATAAGGGCGGAGCTGTCAACTGGTCACCACCTGGTGGTGAGCTGGCTCCAATGGTGGGGGAGGATGCTGGCTCTATCAGGCCATGATCTCCAGCTCTCACTGGAACAGTTAGCAGCCGAGTCTGGTGCAGCCAGGATGAGGATCAGCACTTCCAACTCTGAGACCATTGTGCTCAACCAGAAACAGGTGGAATGTCCACTCCAGGTCGGGGAAGACGTCGTGCCCCAAATAGAGGAGTTCAAGTATCTCGGGGTCTTGTTCATGAGTGAGGGAAGGATGGTGTTGGAGATCGACAGGCAGATTGGTGTGGCATCTGCAGTGATGCAGACTCTGTGAGGAGGGAGCTAAACCAAAAGGCAAATCTCTCATCTATGGAGCTGTGGGTAGTGATTGAAGGAACAAGATCGTGGATACAAGCGACCGAAATGAGTTTCCTCTGCTGGGTGGCCGGACTCTCCCATAGAGATAGGGTGAGAAGTTTGGTCATCTGGGAGGAGCTCTGACTCGAGCTGCTGCTCCACAGCAGAGAGAGCAGTCTGATGAGGTGGCTCGGGCATCTGGTTAGGATACCTCCTGGATGTCTTCTGGGGGGTGGGGGGTGGGGGTGGGGGGGGTATTCAGGGCATCTAGGTGGAGACCACAGGGAAGACGGATTATATCTTCAAAATGGCCTGAGAACGCCTTTGGGTTCCGAGAGGAGCTAGACTATGTGGTGGGGGAGACAGAGGTCTGGGCCTCACTGCTCCGGGTGCTGGCCCTGCGACCCGACTCCGCACCATACAGCACCATACAACCCCAAGTGCAGGATAGGCAGTAAAATCAATGGATGGATGAATGAATGTAAACTTTATATCAAGGAGCAGTACAGCAGATGGCAGCTTAGTCTGAATTAATGTTGTGGTTTTTCACAACTATTGCTTACCCTGAGCTGTTTTCCAAGGAATTTGTAGGAAGTTAAGGAATGAGCTGGTCTTGTAAGTAAAACACTGCTCTTTCAACTTAGCTGACAGATTTATATTGAAGATAAAAAGGTAAGACAGATAAGAAAGACCCAAAGACTTGGATAGATTGTATGCAAACAATTTGACAGGTGTGAACTTTGATAAACCCAGCTGAGCATTAAATGATGACTTGTGATTCTATCGTCCTTCTTATAAATCATTGTGTCAGTTCACGTCTAGTATTTTTATAAATTTTCAGCTGTGCATTTTTGTCTTTCTCTTTCACAGGGGGAGGCGGGAGGGATCAGGGGGAATAATTTAAGTATGCAAAATATATATATTTACATATATTCACACACACAAACATATATATATATAAATGAATATATATATATATATATATATATATATATATATATATATATATATATATATATATATATATAGATTTAGATTTAGATTTAGATATATATAGTCCCTGAGATGGTCCCAATCCCAGATAAATGCAGAGGGTTACGTCAGGAAGGCCATCCCGCGCAAAACTTTGCCAAAACCAAACATGCAAATATATTTATGT
Organism: Fistularia commersonii; assembly: GCF_037954325.1. NCBI lineage: Eukaryota > Metazoa > Chordata > Actinopteri > Syngnathiformes > Fistulariidae > Fistularia > Fistularia commersonii. The sequence goes on from NC_141304.1 coordinate 8,765,636, forward strand.
ATCTTCGGCGGGGGGGGGTTTAAATGGACCTCTCACCTTGGACAAAAAAATAAATAAAATATAATTACTTTTAGCCTTTCTCTGTTATGAAAGTGTGCAGTTTTCAAGTTATTCTAAGGTTAATGTAAATAGAAGGGATGAGTCTTCACAGTTTTCAACTCACGTTTGACAAATTTGTTATAATATCTTTGCCCTACAAGCAGGCGTTCTGCATGTAGATGATAAACATGTTGGGATCTAGGGTCATGTGTCTGTATGAAACTCCTTTTACCTCAATCTTTCACCTACCTGCGGATCATGAGGGCTTGTCATGGAGAGCTTAAGAGGAGCTTGCTGCCAGCCTTTACGGGCCAGATTGTTGTCTTGAGTGGGTACTGCTACACAGACCCCTATCCCGGATTCCCTGCATCCCTGGATTTTCATTCCCCAATTCTCAATATGCTGCCCGTCCCCTACCAGGCTGCTTCCCTTATTGGTGTATAATAGCTGCCCGTCCCTGACCAGGCTCCCTAGTTCCAGAGGGTCCGAAATTCCCTCTTCCTAATTCCAAAGGGTCAGGCATTGCCTCCGAAAACCATGACACATCATCACACAAAGAAATAAAACACTTATGCCAATCACAGTGCTCTAAAACTACAATTGTGATGAGATCATATCTAGGTAATATATAAAATTCTGACTAAAATTCCAAAGTCTTCATCTGAAATAGTGACTAATAAGAAGACTCTTTGAAAACTGCCCTAGAATTAATGCATGGACTCCAAATAAAAAAACAAACAAACTATGGTCATGAAAATTTAAGGTTGAACCGATGTTTCAGTTCAGCTTTACTTACGACGCAATGGTCAATGATGGTTATTTGAAATTACTTAAATAGTAATAAGCGATCATGCATGAAAAAGTGCATGCACACAGTTAGTCACCAGATGAAATAGACTTCCTCAATATGAGGTGAATCCCACAGCTTCCTGAGTGAGTTAACAACCTGCGTCGGAAGTATGATTACATCACACTGGGTGTTTTTTCATATCAGGTCTGTACATGAAACAAGTCATACACTTCCATCCCTCCTCTTTTAATCACACACACCCTCTCATATCTCATGTATCGCCATCCTATCATGCTACACACTGACATAGGTGTGTGTGATGGTGTAGTTAGCCAGTTGTACTCCTAATGTTAGTTCTACATTCACGTGCTAGCAGGGCCTTTATTGTAGAGACTGAATTCCTTTCATTGTTTCAATGATTACTTTCATTTTAGTGTGAACAGTAGGTTCTGAATTTACTTTTACATCAAAGAGACCGGGGAATAAATGTGAATTGATGTGCCCTGAAGTTGTGGTAAGACAAGTGTACGTGTGTGTGTGTGTGTGTGTGTGTGTGTGTTTGACAGTGATGGATGGTACCTAGCTTCCGCCTCCACCTTCCTTGCCATTCACTTGCTGACTGAGGCCTATGCTTTATTCATCAGTTTTAGGGGCAGGAAATAGATTCCAAAAGGTTTAAGAATATATTAAGGGAACTCTCTCATATGTCATCTGACTTGTCAGGTGGTGTTAAGCAAAAATAATTTTTAGGTTTCTACTTTGAAGGCTGTGGCAGATTGGGGGGTGGGACACACACACAGACAGAACTCCTACCAAAGCACAAGCAGTTTTCCACCCACCAAACCCTGTACCCATTCATCTTGAAGAAAACCGTATTACATGACTAACCAGACCTTGAACAAAAGAAGATGGTGGTTGCCTTGGGGACTGTCAACCCATGGCTTTGTTTAGGAGAATAACTGTCACAAGTAAATTATGTCTACATAATGTGAAATATCTTTTAACTGACTGTTATAGTTTAAAATTGCCAACAAGACCTACTTTTGAATAGCGTACTTAACCCAAAAGGGTCATTGGTCACTGATTTTCAGCCAGTAGAGAAATGAGAATTCTGATGAAAGTTCACTGCTTGTTGATTTTCCTTTAAAAGGCACGGATACTCCTGAGAATCTTTCCCTCGGTTTGAGTGACAAAGATCATTTTGGAAATAGAGGTTTATTTATTCATTTTAGCCTCAAGAAAGACACAAATAGAAACTCTTAAGTTTAATTAAAAATAGTGATGGATAGGAAAATTACAATTGCATGGCTCTCCTATGTGCTAACGCCATATTACTTTCTGAACATTCCTATTATGCACTGAAAATAGGTCTATTTGTTTATGTGTAGAGCTCACTAAGTCCACATGTTCTTAAAAAAGAAATGAAAGAATAAATTAGTCAATCCAACTAACAACAATAATGATAGTATTATTCAAATCAATATTACTCAAATCAAATTCTTACATATTACTACCTGTTTTTTTTCTGGGACTGAATAAGCAAGTGAATAACTAAATTGTTTTTTTTTTTTTTTCCTTTAAACAGACTTTTTGAAGGCAAGCACAGCTGTGGCTGAATAGCATTTTGTCTGCATGCCAACAACTGCCAGATCTTTTTGGAAGACAAGTTATGAATCACACCTGAGAGGAAAAAAGTGAGCAGGCGTTCAGCTCACAGCTTAAAATAAATAAAAGACGAAAGGATGAGAAATTACACTCCTTCTGTGTGTTACCAGATTCTCTCTCCAATTTTCCAACAGCTTGGCAAATAATTGTTCACATACCAAACAAAGAAAAAAAAAAACAAAAAAAAAAAAAGTATGCTAGAGATACACAAAATGGGACCTAAGCTGTGAGACTGGTCACACAATATCAGCAACAGAAGAACAGGAAAAGATAGGAGTTGTAAAGTAGTCATATGTGTGTGTGCGTGTTTGTGTGTAAAGTATATATTTATTTTGCCGAAAGCACCGTGTAGTGTCCTGTACAGCTCTCTTACCATTGGTGACTTGATGTCAGGCTTTACATATCTATTGTATAATAAAGACAGAGTAAAATAAAGTAAAAAGAGCGGGAGAAGCAGTTGCATCTGAGTACCTCAGGTTGATAAATAAACTTAATTTCCATGTAAGTACTGTTGAAAGCACAGCTCTGCCGAGGTCAAACCTCCTGTACTGATATATTTTGTCAGATTGTCAATATTTGATTTAGACCCAACAATGACCCATCAATGTCACTAAAGTAATCTGAGACATCAACCTTCTTATAGATGGTATCATCTAAGAAGTCATGAATGTCTTCTAAGAAGTAAAGATCTTTCTGTAAATTATTGCTGCTACAAACTGAAGCAGTGTCCGACTCTGACTTACATTCCATGTCCTCCTGTCTCACCTATCTCACCTGTAGAAAAGCTTGGGAGCTCACCTGTCCCTGTTGTCGTCATGGAGGTTCTAGCTGCGGCCCGCTCCGCAATGAGAAATGGGTACTGCTGTAGGTGCAATCTCAGCACTGAGTCCTCATTGACGGGGAAAGTGGTTGGGCACACTTGGACCCGCTGCATCGGTGTCTCCATACTTCACCCAGAGTGAGACCTCCATGGTTTCTGACGGCGCTCTGGGACCGAACATGCTTCAGCTCGGAGGACACCATGTCTCCGATTAGCCGGCACCGGCAAACAGGTGCGTAGGCACACATCCCGGACCAAACACTCGAACAAACCAATCAAAAATTGCATTAACAGAACATACACAGGAAAAAAAAACCCAGACAGAAATAAACTTAAAAAATGAAGTACAAAGACTAAAAAAAAGTGATTGGAAATATGGCCCAAAAAGACACTTTTGATTTTTGCTTCCCTCTTGCACACCCACACTGGAAGAAGAAGAGAAATATTATTATTGTTATTGTATTTCATCATTGTTATTATTATGAGTTGCTGTAGAAGATTGAGTTTATTGATAAGAAGATTAAGTTTCCCACTTGAAGTCTTTGACAGAGATTCTTATTTGAATTCCGTCTGTATCTGTGTATCACACTATCCTAGCCTTTCTCATTGGCATTTAGAGAAATATAGAAGACCACCTTTAATAAAGAGTCTACTCTGGGATTAGAGATCCCTGTTTGTACTTTGTGGCCAGAGTCCTACCACTGTGGCCTTTCAAATGAATCACATTAGCCAGTTTCCCTTCATTAATTACGTAACTAACAACGCAATTAGAAAGACTTTGCTACGGAAAATATGGCACACATGTTGTTTACTAATTACTCTGTTAATGACCATCCTTTTTCAATTGGCTGCTGTCTTAATGGGAAGATGTCCAGGATAGCACCCAGTTGCCGAGCAGAGACATCCAACTGATTTATAATACTTTAAGACATTTTCCCTACCATTTCCGTCAATCCCTTTCTACATACCACATATTTAATGGTACTCTGGTTGTTTCCTTTATCATCATTCAATATTGTTATCAATTGTGAAATATGTCGAGTGTATATACTACTACTACTACACACACACATATATATCATCATTAGCAAGTGGAGGTGGTGAATCTAATCACTGTAAAAGAACTTTACTGACAATATCAGGAAACAATAGGAACTGTGAAACTCCCACAATCAAAATAAATTTGAGGTATTAAAAACTTTTTTAAAGACACAGGTCTTTGTTGGTGACAATTTTGAAAATAGATCCACTTTCATTTTTTAGTGAATTTTTGACCTGGAAATTCATTGCATCAATTGTCTGCACATGTTTCCCTGTCCTCAGTCCATTGGTTGTTTTCACCTTTTCCCCGTTCGAGTTAAGTGTACATTCTGGGAATCTATTAGTGGTGTCTCCTGGTTTTCAGCACTGGTCCGCAGTATTTGTTCATACCCCTGGTTTGTAATACTGAAATTGTGTTCATGCTCTTTCCATGTACATTTCTGGTCATTTTGATATCAATATATTACTTTTTTTTTTTTCTTTGAGTTTTTTTTTTCTTAGCTCATCATCAAATTCTGTTAAGATTTAAACCAGCCCGAAGTCTTGCGTTTAGGTTTTTGTCACTCTCACTTGATAACCTGTTGTCTAGTCATGACAGACCAAAGTTAGCCCGAGGTAGGGATTTACAGAGCACATATACTCTTATGAAAAGGGTAACAGAAGGAAACAATCAAGATGGGACTTAAATGTATGACGTTATGTTTTAGACATACAGCTGAATGAATTAAAATACATATATTATTATATGATATAATATAATGTAATATAAAAATAAAAATAATTTTCACACATTTTTATTTTCAGTCAATGATACTTACTAAATCCTCTATTAATGATTTGACAACATGAAAACTGCAGATAGTTGTCAAAAGGTTCTTTTAATAAGGCTGAAAGTGTCACTGTGTCATCATTGGTTAACACAGTACAAAAAGTATATTTGCAGAAGCACAATAGTATACATTGAGCTCATTATATGTGTAAACCTTTCAAAAATCACAGCACACACAAATAAAGAAAACTGCTGTAAGGAATATGAGGAATAAAAGAAACTGAAGATGTAACTGAAGGGAATCAAGTCATTGGTGACCGACTTGACGGAATATTACTAAAATACTCCATGCAATACAACACAATGGCACACACATTCGGGACTGCAGATTAGACAAAAGCTTACAAATATAAATCAACGAACACACTCATTCATTAATTATCTACTGCTTATTTTGTATTTTGGGTCGCCTATCCCAGCTGTCATTGGGTGAGAGGCAGAGTACACCCTTGACTGATTGGCAGGCGATCCCAGAACCACCTCTACAGACAAAAAAACATGTTCTCTCTAGTTCACACTTGCCATTTTGGGTCTACAAATAGCCTTCTGTGGGAGGCAACCCATGCAGACATGGGGAGAACTTGCAAACTTCCCACAATCAAACTCCTGGTTTTGATTGTGGGAATCAAACCAGGGTCATTATAGAATAAATAAACTGATTAATAAAATAGTATATCATTATATCCCTGCTAAAACATTTTTTGGCCATCACATCTGTAACTTGCAATCAACTGCTTTTAGAAAGAAAGATATTGCCAAATGAATCACATGGATGTCTGCTTTCCCCCTGCAGTTTTCACTGAAAGCTGAAAATGTTCACAAAATCCAGTTTAGGCTATGTTTTATCCATTTGTACATTTCACACCCAGGTCTAGGAAGCTCATGGTGAGAAAATTATGCCTGAACAGGTACTAACATGTTGGTACATCTGCTGTACACTTTAGAACTCCCACATGAACATGCACAAGGCGTGGAAACAATGTCTGAACCGACCAACGATGAAAAGCAGGATTCCCCTCTGTGTGTGTGCTTTAAAATGCAGCTCAATGCACCAGGGATGCCATGTTGGCTTTAGGCAGCCCCTTATCTTGTTTATGATTTCATGAACATGGAACTCATTACACATCGATTTATTTTGTGCGATAAGCAACCTCGTCTCCAAAAGCCTCCTGGATCCACTGAGAGGAAGGCAATTTGTTTGAGGCCAGAGGTAAGAAGAGAAAACCAGTGTGTAGATATTAAGACAATACTGCATATGCTAATGTTTGATGTGACATTGACCCTATATAACACTGGTATAGTATGATGCGCCCCACAGGCTCTGTTCTGTAAAGGAGTAAATGTGTGAGCCAGCATACTGTAAACATGGCCATAAAATTAAGAAATCAAGAGGTTCAGGATAAAAAGAAACTGGTTTTGTGTGGGAGCTGACCAGAGCCAGAAATAGTTAGTAGTTCTGCACCACAGGGAACATAATGCTACTTTCACAAAAACTACAGATATCCTGTAGTAATCTATAGCAGGCCTGGCCAACCTGTGGCTCCTGAGCCGCATGGGCCTCTTACGTTCATGTCGACTTTTGTGTTTGTGTGTTTTTTACTTGTGCAATCACGTGCCGCTCCAGTCTTCTCCGCGCACAGCAAAAAAAAAAACACACAAATACAAGAATCGACATGAACGTAAGAGCCGCATGTGGCTTGGGAGCCACAGGTTGGCCAGGCCTAATCTATAACATTCGTATTAAGCAGCACAATAAAGAATAAATATTTAAAATTGTCTATCACATTTTCAGCCATCACTTTTTTTCTATAAATATGTTTTAAATTCCAATAGTAATTATTGCAACTGATAATTCAAATATACAAATTCAAATATATAATGATAGGTTTCTATTGAAAGAATAAACATTTGGTTTATTATTCTCTAGTCAACGCAAAGTCAGTCACTGGTACAATGTAGCAGCTCAAATATCCTTAGACAGTCTTACATCTTGATTTTTGTTGTTGTTTTTTTGCCCTTTTGCACATGATTTAATCCTAAAGAGGAATAGAAGAAGAAATCAAATGAAACAAGATGGCTCTTTGAGTGGTAAAGGTTGACAATCCCTGGTCTAATTCAACTGTGTAACCGTTAGATTACTGTCAGAAATAGACTGGATTACTATTTACTTTTATTTTTATATATTTGAAGACAGACATATGCCACTCTCAGATGTGCATCATATTTTGCATCATACGTATTTATTCATTTATTTATTTTATTCTGTTTATTTTACAGCATTTTTTTACAGCTTTGTAATTGCCTTCCTTGTGACTACACAATGGGACACAGTGACAAATGAAAATCTGGAGGTTGCCCCATTGATTCCAGTGGTTAGTGTTGCTCTCCACATTGTTAAGCAGACTGAGGTTATGTTTTGAAGACTTGGATGATGGTTAGAACACCTGGAAGAAAAAAAAAAAAAGAAAAAAAAATCCGATGTGTTTTTTAAACCAATTTTCAACACACATACTTTATTGACTCACCAAAATTTTGTATAAGATGTTGATATGTGTGTTCTGGGTGTGCAGCTATATGAATGCCGGTAAAAATGAAATTGATCATCTACACGCTAACGATCCTTTAATTTTACGAGTTTTTTTGACTTGCAAAAAGTCCCAAATCCCTAACCGGATTAACATTGAAATAGATGGTTCGCAATATGGATTCATAGGATACTCTATTTACAAATCATTTAAACATTCTTTTAAAATATGCTAAATTTGACTTCTTGAGCTCCCTCCATATATGATGTATGATAAAGCGTTATACCATTGAAAATAGGAAGTAAGATTTGGTTACAGTTTAACACAATTTTATAACAAAATCACATGGAGTTGCATAGAAAAATTAAGGGTACATGAATTGTAACAAGCTGCCAAACCGTCAGTAACCATCACCCATTGGTGTACATGCACTTACTCTGATAGCATGACTTTGCTGCTCTTAAATGCTGATTCATTTTGCAGACACTAATGTTGTTTGTTACTGTCCATTTTCAATACACTCGAGGAACCCACTGCCAGACATGAGCTGCAGAATCAACTGACAAGTTTATTTGTACTAACTGTTCCTCATTCCACTATTAACATTCAGATGGGAACAATTTGGTTTTGGGAACATTTTAATAACTTGTGCCATTAAGGGAATCTGCTGGGATGTAATTCCATTGCTATAACAACCTTATTTTTGGAAGAGTACACAAAGTCAAATGCAAATTGAGACACAAGCATAATGTCTAGGGATTAGGTTTTTCTTCTTTTTTGATCACAATTTTAGAATATAATATATATATATTATACTTTATATACACAGTATATGTATATGTGTATAAAGTGTACACTATATATATATTTACTGTATATATACACAGTATATACACAGTACATACAGCTATATATACTGTGCATCTATATAAACATATGTCTTTGTATTCAGATACTCACAGATAATTGTGATTGTGTCTGAGGATATGTATCAGTGACACAAGAGTGAATGGTTGTATGTCCGTATGTGGCCCGCCTCCTGCCTAATGACAGCCAGGATAAGCTTCAGCACCCATTACCACAAGTGCAGGACAAGATATGCAAATAATGGTTAAATGAATGAATGAAGGAATGTATATCACCGCTTTCTGCTATATTTCATTGTGTCTGTAAAACTTCATATAAAAAAAAGATAAAGACTGTATTCATTTCAGAAGTTGCTTCAGAAGTTGCAAGATGATACTTTTTTTTAACATTGACTTTATTAATGTTATCAGTGATCTGTTTATTTATGAATTTGTTTGTTGGTCGGTTTTGATATCATCATACCACCAAATGTCTGGGATTTACATTGCAGCTGTGTAATCTGACAAAACCCTTACAAAGAATTTGATTGTTTTTTTTTTTGTTTTTTGTTTTTTTTTGTTTTTTTTTTAATTTACTTGACGGGCAGATTTCACAGCTCGGTAAATACTGACGTGCTCACAGGTCAAGAATGAATATATCTGTAAAAGAAATGTTTGTTTCGTTTAAAGTTGACAATATTATTTTGTTAATTGATAAAGTTGTACAGCAGGTCATGTTCCAATATATCTGAAAGTTATAATTATCCTAAATGCTATAATTATCTTCTGATCCTCAAAACAATGCACACGTCTCAATTTTGTGAAACAATTTGAAAAGAAGTTCGTACCTCACTCGGGGAAGACCTAATACTCAGGAGCAGAAATTATGTTTTGTCAAACAGACAGGCAAAGCTTATAATTTCATTTCAAATTCATTTGTTGGGGGGTTTTAGTTTCTCTTATTGAGCATGCGTTGTACAAGAGAAGTATAAAATGATGCTCAAGTAATTTAAAAACAAAAATGTTTGTCAGACAGATTCCAGCAGTATAAAAAATTGAGGATTTCAAAATCCCAACACTGGTAACAGAAAACCGAAAAGGAGCCATTAGAAATGGTGAAGGAGTAAAGATACCTGGGCACTGTCTTCGACAACCTCCTGAAGTTCTCCATAACGCTGTTGGGAAGCTGAGGTCATTTGAGATTAGCAGCACAATGCTAACCACGTTCTTTTATGCCTGCAAGGTAATGACCTTCTCCTTCATTCAACACAATAGGAATTGACTGGAGTCCACTGCCCTGGTCTGTGCCAAAATAATTAGCCAACCCCTCAGACCTCTTTCCCCCTTCAATGACAGTCAGATATTAAAAAACACCCAAAAAGATCCTTCCAGATCAGTCCCTCATCTTACACGTAGCTTTTGAGTGGCTCCCCTCTGGACGCAGACACCGCTGCCCCACCTGCAAAACCCAGAGAACAAGGGCAACCTTTGTCCCCAGACACAGCACAGCTGGCCATCTTCATCTGTGGAGTGGACTCCAATTTGCGCATTACAAAGGAAATATTGGACATTAAATCTATGCACAGGACAACAACAGGAAGACATTTTTGAAAATAATCACAATATGGCCAAAAGCCTTCGCTCACCTGACTTGACTCGCGTATGAACTTAAGTGATTCCCAATCCATTGGGTTCAATATGATGTCAGTCATCTCTTTGTAGCTATAACAGCTTTAACTCTTCTGGGAAGGCTGTCCACAAGGTTCAGGTGTGTGTTTATGAATTTTTGACCATTCTCCCAGAAGTGCATTTGTGAGGTCACACACTGATGTTGGACGAGTAGGCCTGGCTCTCAATCGCCACTCTAATTCATCCCAGAGGTGTTCTATCGGGTTGAGGTCAGGACTCTCTAGAGGCCAGTCAAGTTCATCCAAACCAAACTCTTGTAATCCATGTCTTTATGGACATTGCTTTGTGCACTGGTACACAGTCATGTTGGAAAAGTAAGGGGACACATCCAAACTGTTCCTACTAAGTTGGGAGCATAGAATTGTCCAAAATGTCTTGGTAAGCTGAAGCTTTCAGATTTCCTTTCAATGAAACTAATGGGCCAAGCTCAGCTCCTGAAAAACAACCCCACACCATAATCCCCCCTCCACCAAACTTCACACTTGTCGTAATGCAGCCAGACAAGTAACATTCTCCTGGCAACCACCAAACCCAGACTTGTCCATCAGATTGCCAGATGGAAAAGCACAATTCGTCACTCCAGAGAACTCGTCTCCACTGCTCTAGAGTCCAGTTGCAGTGTGCTTTACACCACTGCATCCGATGCTTTGCATTGCATTTGGTGATGTGTGCAGCTGCTCAGCCATGGAAACACATTCTATGAAGCTCTGTGTGCAATGCTTGAGCCCATCTGAAGGCCATATGATGTTTGGAGGTCTGTAGCAATTAACTGCAGAAAGTTGCGTCTCAGCATCTTCTGAACCCACTCCGTCAGCTTACGTGGCCTACCACTTTCTGGATGAGTTTCTGTCGTTCCCAGACACTTCCACGTTCTTATAATACAGCTGACAGTTGACTGTGGAATATGTAGAAGTGTGAAAATTTCACAACTGGATTTGTTGCACAGGTGGCATCCTATCACAGTCCCACACTGGAATTCACCGAGAGCGAGAGTGAACCATTCTTTCACAAAAAAGAATGGTGTAAAAACAGTCTGCATTTGTAAAAACAGTCTGCATGCCCAGCTGCTTGAATTTATACTACTGTAGCCATGGAAGTGATTGGAACAACTGATTATAATCATTTGGATGGGTGAGTGAATGCTTTGGCCATGTTAGTGTATGTCAAAGAGTAATGGACATGAAACTGCCCTGGGATAAACTTATTAGACTTACAACAGATGGAGCACCTGGGATGTGCAGTGAAAAACCTGCTTGAACATGTCTAAGTCAGACGAAGTGTATGAGTCCATTTCAGCCACGTTGCCCCAACTCTCACAACCGTCCGTTCTCTGTCCATGAAGCTTCTGGCGGAGTGACCTGGCCGTCTAGTTTCAGAATGTCAAAGCGCTTTTCACCTGCATGGGATTTCCAGGGATGACTCCAGATACTTTTTGGTTGTTGCAGCATACAGAGAGCCATGCAGCTGTTTCATGACGCCCTGCAGCATGGCAGATATGTCATCCTCAAACGACTCCTGCTCTGGAAGTGCAGTCTGTCTGTCCGTCGACCTCATGGACAAAATGCTATCGCTGCTAGGCTCGGATGAATGTTGCTTCCCCACACGTCTTCATGCACCAGCTCCCGCCTCAAGTGCGTGCGGCTTTGGTGAACTCCCAATGTCTGCCCCTGGTGACTGCCAAAGTCTGGTGGAGGGGGCCGACTGGGTCCTGGCGGCTAGCGGGCAGTTCCCCATCCGGAGTGTAGTGTCGGAGCCTCTGCAGATGGTGCCAGTGCCAGGATATGCAAATCCGGCTGTGGTGGCTGGAGTGACTCCTCAGAGGCGATACAGGGCCAGCCTCTGCTTTCTGCACCAGTGGTTTGGTGATAAGGCTCTGCACTGCATCCCTCCCTGCTTGTTTGAGGGGTAGAGAAATGCCAAGGCCAGTGCTCAAGTAGCAGCCGGGGGCGCTGGCGGGCACACTGTGCCACTCTTTGTCATTTTCTGGTGGACTCCAGCTCTCAGAAGAGCTTGCTCCCTCCAAACAGAGCAGATATACAGACCGACAGTGGCAGCCGGCAACTGAACATAGTTAACGGTTTGTCCATTTCAACATTTGGCACAAAGTCGGTGTCTGTTTCCACGGTTGCCATTTCGTGTGGGAATTTGTTTTCACCTCCATTACTGTTACTATTATCAGCTACTATCAGCGGATTTTCTGTGTGCCAATGGTCTGCCCGTGGATGTTACGAACCACCATTTACTTGATACTGTATCTTTTGCCACCCTCTCTGTCACAGGAGAGGCTGGGCCGCTAACACATGCTAACTTTTTGGAATCAGCTGATGTTTTTCAACTTTTGGCAGATTTTTCCCTCAGTCACAACACCTTCCTTTTCCACCACGGTTGCTAAACAGAGTGTGGGCACTTCATTCCCGCTGTGGGGACACCAGTTATCACACAGAGCGCAACGGCTCAACGGAGTAAATTGGCCATGGCTAAGGAAGAGTCTGCCACTATGGAGCGTCTGGGGATAGTGAGGCAGTTAAACAGCCAATGGGCCTTGTCGCTCCACATGGTGCCCAAGGCTGATCGGTTGCACTGGCCCTCCAGTGTCCTTTGCCGTATGAACCATGTCACCGCGTACAACCGCTGTCCCATCCCCCATATACAGGAGTTCTCTTTAGGGCCGGTCTTGCGTGACCGTAACTTTGTGTTCATGTATCTCAACATCAAATTGGTGGCCAGCCATTGGCTGAAGAGTAGCTGCAGCACCCGACACAGGTTTTCAGTTGTCTAGTTGAACATGGCTGATAGTCAACCCGGGCAAGTGTAAGTTTGGACTGCCAGTGATTGACTTCAGGGCTAAGCATGCTCTGGCTAAAGCCTCTTGATACATCCTACACCGATGGCATCCATTGCTTTTACAACTGATGCGTCTGACATAGTTGTGGGGGCGGAGGTAGAACGGCTTGTGGGGAATGTGTGGCAACCACTTACAAGTTTTAGCCACAAGCTACGAGATAGAGAGCTTTTCTGACTGAAAGTTTGCATGTGGCTGGGAAGTCCAACCCTGTTGCAGATTGTGTCATATGCCGCTAACCAGCCCAAAGACTGGGATGTCAGCAATCTCTTCAAACACAAGCCGTAGTTCATGTCAGACCGCTGTACTACTGCATACCAACCTCAATGGGTTGCATGGATGGTTCCACCGATCACTCAAGGCAGAGCTGCGCACTGTGCTCTTGGATGGCAACTAGGTGGACCTTTTACCTTGGATTATGCTTGGGTAGCATTCAGGTCCTAAGGCGTGCCTCCGTTTCCTTGTCAGTTTTGGTCCAGAATTTCAGGAATAAAGTTTAAACCTGCCTTCACCTCCGTTCATATTCCTCATCCTGCCATACAGTACTGTGTGGTAAAGTCCTAAAAATGGAGCATGTAATGAGCACTGCAATGCAACCCCATAATGTTTATCCAAGCTAAAGGGTTAAATCATGCAAGAAATAGATTCAGAGTTTGCCAAAATTCTTTATCATACAGAGGTGCATTAGCTAAGTTGAGGGAAAGTTGAAGCATGCTCATATATGCCAAAAGAGCGAATAAATTTGTCTTGATCTGCTGTTATTTTATTGTTTCCTTAAAAGCACTTTTTTCAGTTTTTTTTTGCAACATGATTATATTTCTAACTTAAAATATTTTGCTCTTTATAAAAAAAATATCCAGTCAAAATTATACAAGTTACTTAAGGTTCAAATTTATTTATTAATAAACTATAATACTGTCTGCTTTTATTCATATCTTTGTGCAAAAAACATTTTTTTTAATGTGTTCAACAAACGTTTGTCCCGTTTGACCTACGACCTAAAGTGTTCATTGAATTTTGTCTCCCTGTGCAATGAGTTTGAGTTTGATACCCCAACCTTAACAGCTGTCTTTTTTTGACAAAGACAAGCGTGAATGCATGAGGAAAATCTGAAAGAAAAGAACATACAACTTAAATATCAAAACACTTACAGTCATGAGCCAGCTCATGAACTATATTGTAAAATGTAGACTTAATCCAAGCCTAAAGTTCTATTTTTTCGGACATTTTGCTATATATTGAAAGACTGGAGGATGGAGTTTGATAGCCTGTCGAATTGCACCATAATGATGTGTTATACTCTGTAGGCTTGCTTTTGAAAACACAAAATGAATTAAGGAAATCAGGTAAAAATATCAAGTAATCCCAAACACTTGTGCTTCTTTTGAGATAAAAGTGAGGTTGCATAAACATAACGGCACTGGAAAACAAACAAAAAAAAACACTACTGCAACTCCATAGATTTTTGTTGTTTGCCCTTCTCCAAGGAGAGGACACACAGTGAAGCAGCCACAGAACTGACATGTGCAGCACATGTTTATAGTTGCCTTTAAGAACAAGCTTATGAGGATGACACAGAATTGCTTATTTCAACATACAGAATATTAGTATGTAACCAACCAAGATTGTCTCCAAAAGCAGCACTGCGTTGTATCTCTCACCAGCACATCTAAACCCATTGCACAACATGTGAGGAAAGAATCTGGGACTTTGGCACTAACTATCTAATTATCAAAGCAATTACAAAACATCCATCCACCCCCCCACCCCCACCCCCCCCTTAACCATAGTCAGATCGCGGGGGCAGCAGTAAGGCCCAGACATCCCTTTTCCCCGCCACATGGTCCAGCTCCTGTGGGGGGACCCCAAGGCATTCCCAGGCCAGCCTGGAGACATTGTCTCTCAAGCGTATCCTGGGTCTTCCCCGTGGTCTCTTCCCAGACATACCTGGAATACCTCCACCGGGAGGCGTCCAATAGGCATCCTGAACAGATGCCCGAGCCACCTCATCAGGCTCCTCTTAATGCGAAGGAGCAGTGGCTCTACTCCCAGCAGGCCATACGGCATGCAGCTTCATTGGTTGCCAAGGCAAAAACTCGGGCATGGGAGGAGATTGGGGAGACCATGGACTCGAGACGTTGTAGATTGGTGGCAAGAATACTTCTGAGACCCCCCCAACCCCCAACCCCATTGAAACGCCTTCCAATGACAAAACAGAGCCAGGGGACTTTGGAGCAGACACATCAATTTCTTGGGCTGAAGTGGCTGAAGCAGTCAAAAAGCTCCTAAGTAGCAGGGTCCCAGGGTTGGATGAGGTCCACCCTGGGTTCTTCAAGGCTGTGGATGCTTTAGGGCTTCCTGGCTGACATGCCTCTGCCACATTGTGTGGATGTCCTTGATCCCCCTTTTTAAAAAGATGATTGGATGACATGATTGGAGGGTGTACTCCAACTACCGGGGGGTAGTTGTTGCATATCTACAGGGAATGTAGCATGCTGTGCTTCACAGAGACCTGGCTACAGGTGAACATACTGGACAGCATCAATTGATCTGCCTGGCTTCATGCTGATATACGTGGACCGGGAAAGGCAAAGCGGCAAGAAGAGAGGAGGAGGGCTTGCCGTCTACATTAACAAGAAATGGTGCAATCCCAGTCATATCAATGTGAGGGTCTCTGTGAAGAGCACATGGCGGTAAGACTTTGCCCCTACTACCTCCTGCTTGAGTTTTCACACTCAATCCTGGTGATCGTTAATGTTCCCCCATCTGCAACTGTAGCCATCACCAGTGACGTCATCCGCTCGGTGATAGTGGCCCTGCAGACGCGCCACCCAAGCTTTCAGCCTGGTCAGTGGTTACTTCAACCACGTCCCCCTCACTCCCATTCTCCCGACCCTCACCCGATACGTAGACTGTGCAACAAGAGGGAATAAAACCCTGGACCTCCTGTATGCCAACGTGAGGGATGCATACAACTCTTCCCCTCTCCCCACTCTGGGCAACTTGGACCATCACTAGGTACTCTTGGACACTACCTATACACTGATGGTGAACCAGCAGGTGGCCAGCACCAGGTCTGTGGAGGTCTGGTCCAAAACCACAGAGGAAGCATCGTAGGAGTGCTTCAATGTCACCAACTGGAGTCTTTTTGAAAAGGATTTGAGGACATCGAGGGCCTCCCCGTTGCATGACAGACTACATCAAATTCTGAAAGGTCAACATAGTCCCATCAAAGAAGGTTAATTCTTTCAACAACAAGCCATGGATCAACAAGGACATCAAAAGCCTTCTTAACAGAAAGAAAAGAGCCTTCATTGCAAAGGACCACCAGACCTTCTGGGCCGTCCAGAAGGAGCTGAGGGGGAAACTGAAGGAAGCAAAAGACAACAATAAGGAGAAAGTTGAGTCTAAGATGGAGCAGAGCAAAACAAGAGAGGTCTGGAGGGAGGTGAGGAAGATGACAGGGTGTGGGAAAAGCATGCCTGGAGCTAAAGGTGGCCCTGAATTTGCTGTAGAGCTAAACCCTTTCTTCAATAGGTTTGACACCTCAGTGAGTTCTGGGCTCCTAACCCCCTCCTCCACACCCCCTCACATCCCTGTATGCTCTGCTCCCCCCATCAACACCTCGCCCCCCCCCATCTCCCTCCTCCTGCCCACCAGCAGCAGCTTCTAGGGACAGCCCACCTCAACATCACCTCAAACCCGGACGCAACCACCACCTGCGCCCCTTTCCTCCACCCATCAGCAGCAGCTGCCAGCGACACCCCCTCCTCCACCACTCCATCCCATCCCCCCCGAGCACAGACATGGCCACTGCCGTTGCTGTCATTGCTGGAGTCTGTAAAGTCATCGAGTCAAGGATTGTCCACATCACCTACCATGTGCATACTCTATACACTACGTGCACAATTATTAGGCAAGTTGTATTTTTGCAGATTAATTTTGCTATTGTACAACTACAGTGCTCTTGGTCAGTCCAAAATGTTAGCAAACCCTCAAACCTGAACATTTAAGTAGTAAAAAGGAAGATTAGGCTTTCTTAATAGAATATCTATATGTACACCATTATTAGGCAACTATTAGTCTTCTTCTTCTTCTTCTTCTTCTTCTTCTTCTTCTTCTTCTTCTTCTTCTTCTTCTTCTTCTTCTTCTTCTTCTTCTTCTTCTTCTTCTTCTTCTTCTTCTTCTTCTTCTCCTCCTCCACTTCCACCTCCTCCTCCTCCTCCTCCTCCTCATTTTGGGTTTTCCCTTCAGGGGTTGCCAAAGCAAATCAATCCTCTATCCTCCTCTCTCACACCAACTACCTTTATATCCCCTCTCACTACATCCATAAATCTTCTCCTTGGTCTTCCCCAAGACCTCTTGCCTGGCACCTCCAATTCCAGCATCTTTCCACCAATAGATTCCCTATCCCTCCCCTGTACATGACCGAACCATCTCAGTCTGGCTTCTCTGACCTTCTCTCCAAAAATATCTAACATGTGCTGTTCCTCTGATAGACTCCTTCCTGATCCTATCCATCCTGGTCACTCCCAAAGAGAACCAAAGAGATAGCTTCACCGTTCCACCAGGGTTCCTCTTATTCACACACATATACTCTTTCTTGTTGCGACTAACCTTTATTCTTCTCCTTTCAAATGCATACATCCAGCTCTCTTCCTCAACCTGTTCTCTGCTCTCAATTCAGATTATGATGTCATCTTGCAAACATCATGGTCCATGGAGATTCCTGTCTAACCTCATCTGTCAGCCTGTCCATGACCACTGCAAACAAGATGGGGGGACTCAGAGCTTATTCCTGATGGAGTCCGACCTCCATTTTGAACTTCTCTGTTACTTCTCTGTTACCCCTACATCATTGTCTCACAGCTACCATACATGTCTTGCACCAGTCTAACATACTTCTCTGCCACTCCAGATTTCCTCATAGAATACCAGAGTTCCTCTCCAGGCACCCTGCTTTATACTTTTCTAGGTCTACCAAACAAATTGCAGCTCAGTTTGGCCTTCTCTGTACTTCTCTATTAGCATTCTCAAAGCAAATACTGTATCTATAATACTTTTTCTATCAGGCAATTATTAGTCTACAGAATTATTATGCAACTAAATGAAAAACAAAGATTTACCCATCTCACTTGATTATTCTCACCTGATAAAGTGAGAATATAATCAAACTCACAATTTACAAATAAATATTTCAAAAACTGGTCAGAATCAACTTTTTGTGCAGCCGCAACCACAGCCTCTCAGACACTGTTTAGGGAGATGTACTGTTTACCTTCACTGTAAATTTCCTTCTTAAGAAGCGCCAAAAAGTTTTCAATGGGGTTTAAGTCAGGTGAAGACGAGGGCCGTGTGACTAGTTTTTCATCTTAGAGTTCTTTACTGGCCAGCCATGCAGTTGAGTAGTGTGATGCATTTAATTGACCTTTGTCTTGCATAAAAATCAACATCTTCTTGAAAGATGCAGACTTTTTCCTGTACTACTGCTTAAAGAAAGTGTCTTATAAAAATTGGCAGTAGGTCTGAGAGTTGATTTTGAGTCCATTTTCAACCTGCAAAGGTCCAGCTAGCTCATTTTTAATAATACCTGCCAATACCAGTACCCCACCTCCACCTTGCTGGCGTCGGAGTTGAAGCGGAGCTCTGTTACCATTACTGACCCAACCACGGGCTCATCCATCTAGTCCATCAAGAGTCACTCTCATATTATCAGTCCACAAGACCTTTGAAAAATCTGTCTTCAGATATTTCTTAGCCCATTCTTGACATTTAAGCTAATGTGTTTTGTTCAGAGGTGGTAAGGTTTCAGCCTTTCTTACCTTGGTCATGTCTCTGAGAACTGAAGACCTTGGACATCTTGACGCTCCTGGTAGGTTGCATTGGGGAATACGGCACCACTTAGGGACAATAGGTTCCTTGTAGCTTCATGTTTGATTCTTCGCAAATCTTTGGCAGTTAAATTACGTCTTTTCTTCTTTACATGTTTTTGGGTCCTTGTTGACTATTTGCAACAAATTGTTAAATGGTTCTGTGATCATGATATTTCAACAGTGCTGCATCCCTCCAAAAGACTTTTTTACAATTTTTGACTTTTCAGAGTAAGTTATCTCTTTTTTGGCCCATTTTTCCAGGGGAGAAGACTCTGCCTAATAACTATGTACACCTTGATATAGGGTGTTGATCTCCTTAGGCCCCACCCTCCCTTTGTGCACAATTACACATCAGTGGATATGCATTAAATCCAATAAGCAGTCAAGTTTCTACAGCTTGGAATTGGCAATTATGGATAAAATGAGGATGTGGTCAAACCACTCGCTTGCCTAATAATCATGCACACAGTATTTCATTCCCAAAATTAAATAGAAAATAAAGTAATACAAATTGTGTCCTGTGTTTCCTTAGCCGATATTGGCATACATCAGTCCATGAGCAGAAGAATCCTCTCGCTGTGGAGCCCACTACAATCTTCTGGCTGCACAGTTCAGAGGGAACCTAACAGCTCTAAATGTTTCTATATTTTTCAATAGTATCCCATAAACAACAGTGTGCATTTGACAAAGGCAACATCATTTCACACATGAAGAATATTGATCAACAAAGGGAACAAGGCAGCAAAGGACAGCACCTCGAAGAGTCTATACCTAGAATAAATAAGCTGACCAAAATATAGTATATCTCACATCACCGCATGAACATAGCAAGCAGGTACCAGGTCAGAGGAATTCAAAATTACCAATAAATAACTTGGCATCTAAATCACGTACCAAAATTATGTGATGTATAGATTTATATATCACATAAAAAAGACCTACTTATCCGTCGGGATGTAAATTGATGCAGCAGTTTTATGCAGCAGCTTGTAAGTGAGTTGAGAAGGTTACCTGTATACAGGGGTATCAGGGAGAGATCAAAATGTTTCCGACAGCACTAATTGTACAAATGTTTACTTCCCATGGAAATCTTGAATCTGTTGAAAAAAACTACAGCATACTTGGAACAGAACTAAAGAAGAGGTGGGTCATTGCAGAAGGAAATGGATAATAGTCCTTGTATAATGATATGTATAAGATGTTCTATAAAAGAGAAAGCCATTGTTTATACTGTTATTTTGCATGCACGCTACATTAGTGCTGAGTTTCTGTTTGTCACCCATGTCCAACTCGCATAGTCGGTAAGCATCTTGCATCAGACCCAGAAAAGGAAGTTAAAAAACTAATGCCAAAACTGGAGTAAGTAAGAGTAAGCAGAGTAAGCAAATATTCTTCCCCCTTGTCTGTGGAGGTCCTCAGTCATCCAGATTATGATGAATTCTTGTCGAAAACTTCTCGTGGTAGCAAATGGACTTGAATTTCTTCACCCCTCATCTGAGAGGCTTCTGCAGTTTTAATGACCTGTGAGGAGTTTCTAAATATAACTTCCAGGATTTTTGGATGGCTCTCGGTTATGGTGGGTGGCTTGTTATGTAAATGTTGGAGTTGATCGGCAGAACCTAGGATTAAAGGGGTCATTAAGCTAATGGAGGTGTCGTTCATTGGGACAAAAAAACAACTTTTGAGGGATTGGAATATGAAAAGGTAGAGCTAAACAAAGGAGTGAAACCTGTTGGATCACAAGAAATAAGGCTCGTGGAGGTTACCGGGGGCTGGTTCTGGTGGTGAATCTTTCCTAGTTGGTTGGAGGGTACAGATGGGCCTGGTCCATGGGTGCAAATCCGTCTTTGGTTATGATACCAGTAAGGCATTATACTCTTGTGAAAGTTTATGTCTGAGGCCCCCTCCTCTGTTAAGGTTTTTCTGTTTTGATAAATACGGCTTCTTGGACTGCTCTCTCAAATCATCTGTCTTCTCTGGCCAGAATACATTGCTAACTTCAAAAGAATGGCCCTGATCCTTCAGGTGTAGGTGGACTGCAGAGTCCTGTCCTGAAGTGGTGTCTCTTTTGTGTTGGGCCATCCGGTGTAGAGGTTGTTTGGTCTTTCCAATGTAGACGTAATCACAATCCTCAGTGCAAGTGACAGCATACATCACATTCTTTATCTTATACCTGGGTGTCTTGTCCTTTGGGTACATCAGTTTGTGTCTCAGGGTGTTGTAGGGTTTGCAATGTACCAGCATATGGTGTTTGTTGAACACGTTTTGGAGTTTCTCAGATCACATTGAGGTGACTGGTGAATGCTTCTACCTCATTCTTCTTGATCTTGACATTCACCACTGAAGATTCCTTTCAGATAAGGGGTGAAGAAATTCAAGTCCAGTTACTGCGACAAAAAGATTTTTGACAAGAACTCTTCCCCCTTACTTATTTATGCAGAAAAGACAGAAATGATTATTTAAGCTGTTTTTGAAAGCATCTTCAGAGGATTTGATTATGTCCAGCTGCATACGCCTTTGTCCCACTTATATGTTTGTGATACTAATTTATTTATTTATCTTGGCTTTGAGGATTCTTAAGTGCCGCAAAAACTAAAGCATTTAAGCATCTTAATCAAACATTACAAATGCCATGTCATCTCATTTTCCTGTTTCAAGGTTGTAGGCTCTTGTCGACAGAGTATGTAGGTGGATGAAACATCAGCAGCTTTTGTTTTCTGAAGCTCTGAAAAACAACTTATTGATTTTGAAAAAGAATGTGAACATTCTGCAACTTCCGAGGATACAAGTCTACACTTAAAAATTTATCAAAAGCTCTGAGTACACTTGAAAGACTTTGGATCTCTGGAGCCACATAGCTGTTTTTTTGGTCTCCCTCTTTTCATCATTTCAATGTTTAACCACACACTGATATTTAAGACCACAGTGATATCGTAAAAAGATGGCAATGAACCATCTCACGACTACAGATCCGTTACCTCCAAAATAATTGGGATCCTCCATAGACCTGATATTAGAGAAAGCAGGGAAACCAATAAGCATAATATGTAAACACAACAACTGCAAAATCACTCACAGTCATGTTGACTTGTAACTAAGAGTCTTGTTTTTTTTTTTTTTTTTTGTCTCTCAGAACTGGTGATGTAGTGTTGAATATATTGGGATTTTGCCTCAGTAATAGTTTTCAAATGGTTTTAAGGGGTTAGAAGGATTCCTCCCATTTTTGATATGTTCTGATATTTTTAATTCATTAATGTTATTTAATTTTACATTCCCTGAAATTGACAGGAATAATGCATTCCTTTACATTCTTAATGGAAGGTTAGAGGGAGACCAGGTGTAAAATCCTAACAAGAACTTCAAGAAGTTCTCAAGCGAGAAGAGGTAAGTTGTCAGGGCTGCACATGTTGCAAAACCATATGAACATAGAGTATATAAGAAACAGATCATAAAGCAAATAGTAGTTTGGTAATTGTTTGCTACCCTTACATTTGCCAGTAGATGGAGCAAACACATTGTGCAGGAGGATAATTGTAATTAACACTAACAGTGTAAGTTACTGGTGGGAAAAGTAAAATATATGTGTGTGGGGGGTGATTTTGTTTGCATAAATAGCAGGGAGGACCTGGGTCCCTTCAGCGTGTAGTCTGTTAAAGATAGGGGCATCACATGCTCAATGGAACCAATCAAAGTGATTGCTGAGTTTGCCGAGTTTGTGGTGGCATTGTTATATTACAATTCCTCATGACTTCTGATACTGGAGATCTGATTCTGGCTCTTAATATCCTTTCTTTTGATTGCAAATAATTGAGAAAAAAAACGGTCAATATTTTGAACTAGATATATAGCTGTATCCAGTTTGAGATGATTTACCGAATTTTCAATTGAGAGCATCTGAATATTATCCACACTGGCTACAAATAAACAAATTAATATATGTGTACAAATGTAGGCCACACTTGTCGATAAGCTGTAGGTGTCCACGTTGTAACATGTAATATTCACACAGAAACTTTTTTTTCAGCTCTCAATTAAATACATCCACAAATACGTACTGAATTTTTTTTTTTTAAATTTCCAAACAATGCCTGTGACACAGCTGATGAAAAAGATTAATAATAAATAACAGAAGGAAGAGTCCAATGCAGCCACAGGGAGGCACAGGCCAGTGTCTCCCTGAGCAGGTCCCACGACCGGACAAATACAGAGGGTTGTGTCAGGAAGGGCATGAAAATTGTGCTAAAACCAAACATGCGAATCAAACCCGAATCTCACCGGATCGGTTAACGATGACCAACGTTGGTGTCGATAACCTACATGGTACCAGTGGAAACTGGGCTACTGTGGGTCGAAGAAGGACAGGAGGAAAGAGTGTTCAGAAGCAGTTAGAGAAGAAGAAAGGCAAGAGTCTGGAACTGAAATGAGGGACTTTCAATATTGGGACCATGACAGGAAAAGGTAGAGAGTTGGCTGAGATGATGCAGAGAAGTAAGGTGGATATTCTGTGTTTCCAGGAGACCAGGTGGAAAGGTAGTTGGGCTAGAAGCTCAGCAGCAGGTTTTTAGTTATATTATCATGGTGCTGACCGGGAGAGAAATGTATGAGTAGAGATGATCTTGAAAAATTAGAAGAATGTTCTGAAGGTGAAAAGACTGTCAGATAGACCTATGAGTCTGAAATTTGAAATTGAAGTTATGATGCTCAATGGTGTTAGTGGCTACACCCACAGGAGGGATGTGAGTTAGAGGAGTAAGATAAGTTCTGGAATGAGTTACATGAAGTGATGTAGAATATCCCCAGAGATGAGGGAGTGGTAATTGGTGCAGACTTCAATGGACATTTTAGTGCATGGGGTAACCAGACAGCATAGGATGGTGGTTTGTAGGATGAATTCAGCGACATGAAACATCAAGAGGACAAAGGCAGAACAGAGGACAAAGTAGTGGAAGTTGAAAAGGAAGGAGTATGGTTTTCAGGGAGGAGTTGAGAAAGGCTCTGGGTGGGGAGCTTCAAGATGACTGGATAACTACAGCCAATGTGATTAGGGAGACAGGTAGGAGAGTACTTGGTGTGTTGTCTGGAAGGAAAGTAGATAAGGAGACTTGGTGGAAGAATGAGGAAGTGCAGGAGTATATACAGAGAAAGCGGTTAGCAAAGAAGTGGGACACTGAGGGGACTGAAGAGAACAGACAGGAGTTTCTTATACAAACAGTAAGATAAAGATAGAAACAAAGGTAAAACAAAGGGCATATGATGATTAGTATGCTTGGTTGAACAGTAAGGGGGGAGAGAATGATTTACACAGGTTGGCAAAACAGAGAGATAAAGATGGAAAGGATGTACAGCAGGTCCAGGTAATTAAGGATTGAGAGTGAAATGTATGGAAAGATGCTAGGAGAGTGATGGGAAGATGGAAAGAGTACTTTGAAGAGCTGGTGAATGAGGAAAATGAAAGAGAGGCAAGGGTAGAAGAAATGACTATAGTAGGCCACAAAGTAGCTGAGCAGAGATTAGTAAAAGTGAAGTGAGGAAGGCATTGAAGAGGATGAAGAGTGGAAAGGAAGTTGGTCCTGATGATATGCCTGTGGGGGTATGGACATGGCTTGGAGAGGCACTGGTAGAGTTTCTGGCTAGATTATTAAACAGGATCTTAGAGAGTGAGAATATGCCTGATAAGAATGCCTGAAGAATGAAGAAGTGTGATGGGGTCATTTAAATATATAGATGTATAATATATAAGATAAGGGAGAAGTGAAAAATTGCAGTAAATATAGAGGGGGCCAGTCGAAACTGGACTGAGAGAAGAAGTGAGCATTTGTGAGCAGCAGTATGGCTTCATGCCTAGAAAAAGTACAACAGATGCAGTATTTGCTTTGATAATTGTGATAGAGAAGTACAGAGGAGGTCAGGGGGAGCTGCAGTGTGCTTCTGTTGACCAAACTCTAGTGTGCCACCAACTCCAGTATTGTATGAGGAAGTCTGGAGTGGAATGTATGCCAGGTATATTAGACTGGTACATGTATGCTAGCTGTGAGACAGTGGTGAGGTGTGCTTTCGGAGTAACAAGAGAATTTCAAGCTGGAGATGGGATTTCATCTGAGATCAGCTCGGACCCCCTTCTTGTTTGCAGTGGTGATGGACAGGTTGACAGATGAGGCTAGACAGTAATCTCCTACAGGAGTAGTCTCTCTTGTTTGCAGATGACATTGTGATCTGTAGTGATAGTAGGGAAAAAAATAAATAAATAAAAAATAATTAAACCTCAAAAAAAAAAAAAAAAAAATATATATATATATATATATATATATATATATATATATTTGTACACACACACACACACACACACACACACACACATATATATATATATATATATATATATATATATATATATATATATATATATATATATATATATATATATATAAGATGATTTATGCACAAACAAAAAATAAGTGCTTTTTGTTTTGTTTTAAATGGAGAGGAAGTTTTTTTCTTATTGGCAAGAGCCTAAATGACAAAACAAATTGCAATCTTGTGCCCTGCAAATAGCTTTTATGATTAATCATGTCTTGTCTGTATCATCTCAGAGAAATCATAATTGCCGCCAGGATTTGTTCCCCATAAATATTTTATTCTGAGGGTCTGCTCACGAGTGATTTCAGGGGAGGAGATGGTGAAGTTTACCGCACACAGCACAAAATTGGTGCCATGTTGTGAAAGTGCATCCCACTAGTGATTGGGATTAGACTATACCAAAACTAACAGCAATATGACCCTTGTTTTGGATGTAGTGTGGAGAAAATAGATGCCAGGTCTCTCAAGTCAGATATGTTCAAGTCTTCTCTCTCATTTGGGAGCCATCTGTGTATTTCAAAAATTCCAATAGTCCAATGATGTTTCAGGACCCAAACAATTCTCACCCACTATTGCATGATTATACTTACCTAAATTCATGGACAACATTAAGCATGGAGATCCAGCATGTCAGAAAAAACAGTCCAAAATGCCAAATTAAAAAAATGCAACATCAGCTATTTTGTTCTCAAAGCACATAAAGTACTTCAATTTCATCCACTTCAGATGTTTTTTTTTTTTTTAAGTTGACATTTTACTCATTCTCAAGCAGAATTTCAACCCTGCACTTTTTATATAACCTGTCATTAGAATCTTTTCCAACATGGCTAATGTTATGAAGGAGATCAGTGTGTCACAGCTGCAGTGAATTTATTTGCCCTGGTCCGAGTCATAGTGGCAATGTACAGCAGTCAAACACATCATGATACAAACTCATGCAAGCTTTTTTTACAAAACGGTGATGATTCTGATCTTTTATAAGAGACCTATTTTTGTGAGTGATAAAAAAAATAGAATGTCAATAGCCGGAGGTGATGCTCATTCTTTTAAGAAGCAATTTGTTCCTAAATCCACATCATGGTTCAAACATTATAACACTGAACACCAATCGAAGAATTCCACCTTTATCTAAGCCTAAATTCCTTCGTCCTTTATGGAGACCTCATACTATGATCATTTGTCTGTTTTCTCACAATGGAAATTAATCAAATAGCCCGTGGGATGGAACAAGAGCAAACTTGAAAACACTATCAAAGCAAAAGCAATCAGTAGAGAAGCTACTTGACCAAAGAATCTAGGGCATGCAGTCAAAAATGCTAAAGAAATTAAGGATAGTATGTGACAAGATTGTCAATGGAATTTAAAGAATAAATTCAACAATACAAGCTGTGTGGAATCTAACCTTCCTAGACACTATACAATTAACTACTGAGGAGTGAGAGAAAAAAAAAAAATGGTAAAAGGCAATAGCTTCAGGATCCCTGCCCTCACATTTTAATATATATGACTGACACGTTCTGGAAAGGGGAAATCAATGTATCCTCCTGACTAGAGGTGGATGTCTATTAGGAAGTTCTTCACAGTTGCCCCTCAAAAAGACAGACAAAAAACCCCACACACCTTCACAAAGTTTTACATATGCATGGTATTCTACTGAGTCATATGATAGAGAAAGACAAATTATTATTATTATTATTATTAAGTACTTTATCAAATAATAATAACAATAATAATAATAACACTAAGAAGAAGAAAAGTTTGAGTTTCAAATGATGGGATCTAAATGGGTGTACGTTCAACAGAACAATTAAAGATACTCAGTATAGCTCAGTGTCAGGGGATCAACTCAGAATGACAACATCCACTCACCATGGTTGTTTACAGACCACAAAAGAAAGAAATCAACTTCCACTTTTAGGCCAGTATGAATTATTGCTTTTAAGACACTCACTGGACTCATGTTGCTTTGATCATGGGCCTTTTTTTCCCGGTTCAACCAAATGGTGAATTTGGCAGAACCCAATAAAAAGCTTAGCACAACTGATATCCTCTTGTTCTTCGAATGTTTTGGACCAAAAACAAATGAAATGGAAGATAAAGGTAACCCTCATACCGAAAAACAAGCCCTTCAAGAAACTAAACAGTGACAGCAACCTGGGCATTCAATAAACAAATTAGCTAATGCGTTAGGCCTGAACAAAACAAACAGTCTCCAGTCACCCCAGGACCAAATTGCGACCCGCACGCGTAAGTGGCTATGTCACAGTTCAAAATCCTCCATCGGAGGTCACCTGCCCGCTATTCCAGTGGTGGCTTGTACAGGGCTCGCCAGCTCCTCTTCAGAAAGGGATCCGTTCTATAAAAATAGCCTGAAACGCTTTCAAGCCTGGAGTTCCAAAGGTCAGCAGCAGGCTGTCTATCTCCTCCCACTTCCCAGCCCGTGGAAGGATGGTCAGAGAGGGGAACCTGTAATCAATGTTCTTATTCCATAACTCATGGCGGGAGTGATCTTACACTTCAGGTAGGGAGGGAGTGTGTCCCTGATTTCCTCAGTGGCCCTGGTGATCAGCCCAAGAGAAACGGTGTTATGCTGCATCCCACAGTGCAATCCGTGAAGAGGGAATTAGCTGCAAAAGGTGACCCAGCTTTGTCAGACCCGCCCAGC